>NW_025891253.1:0-3410 GCF_002878395.1 Capsicum annuum
TTAAACTCAAACTAACAGGAAATTTTTCTAACATGTAAAAAGAAAAAATCAAAAATTGGCCTCATAATCCTTTGCATGAGGTATCAACATACGCTATAATTTATTACACTTACATACCCACGAAAAATTTCAATCGTTCTATTAATCAAGCACAAATAAATATAAATATTTTGTTTATAAGAAAATAAATCTGAAAATCCCAAAATTGAAGACTCATTCACAAAAATTACAGCTCTAATTCATAAAGTTCTATAATAAAAAATATACTCATAAACCTAGAAAATTGTTGAACTTGAAGTTGAAATAACACGACGTTATTCGACACTTACATTACAAACATTCACAAAATGAGATTACAAAGAAAATTATAATAACAACATCAAAATATTTAATATGCTTAAGTCAAGTGACCTACTTATTGAAAAACTAATATTACAAACATAAATTATTGAAAAACTAATATGACAAACATAAAACCTAGAGAGAATAATTTCTCCAAAACAAAACTCTTTACTTGTGGATGCTATTATGTTATTTGTAGCAAAAAGAATCCTCAATTTATAGAAGTCCAAATTTTTTTCCTCCAAAAAAGAATTAATCAAATGTAGAAGAAATATTTTTTTTAAAAAATATTTTCCATAAAAAAACCTTTAATTATGTTAGAAAATATGAGCAAATCATAATAAAAAAGAAAAACTCTTAAATTTGGGAAAAAACATGACATTTATTAAAAATTAAAATTTTGTTTAAAATCTTCCTTGATTAGAAAGTCCATAAACTTCAAAAACAAATATTATAATGTATGATTAATTAATATGACTTTGAAAAGTACTCAAGTTGAGTAATATTTTAAATTTACCATATATTTTGCCATTCCGATGTTTTTAGGACTTTTTAGATTTTTAATAATTAATTAATAATTGAAGAAAATAGGTGAAAAAATAATTTTGTCTATTATGAAATTTTTTAATGAAGGACAAAAAGTTCAAATCACTTTTCTATGAGTTTTCATACTTTTAATATATTATAAATTATAGATATTATTTATTTGATATATTATGTAGAGTCATATTATAACAAAAAAAGTTTTATTAGGTAATCAAACAATTAAAGGAAAACGACCCAAGAATTCGAAACCTAATAAAAATTAAACGGATCGAGTTATGGTTCAATTTTCATCTCATTTTAGTCCAACCCTTTAACTAAAGTAACTTGTGGACTATCATTAGAATTTTAACATGTTCAAATTCAGTTTAACTAGCCTATTTGACACCCTGCTTGCATGTGATAAATAAATACATCCACAATTCTTTTTTGACTTAATTAATTAGTAGTGTTTGACCATGTTTTATTATAAAAATTGAAAAAAGTAAAATTTTGTTTTTAAGTGACAATCTATATTTAAAAATTGAAGTTGTGGTATACTGGTAGCATCACCAGATAATAAACAACTGCTATTAAAGATTAGCTACTAATATTTAAGTTTCTCTAAATTTAGCCTTTTTAGCTTTATGATAAGTAGTTTGTGTACCCTTCTGAAAAAGAAAAAAAAAAAGACATTTTGAATGGAGAAGAAATGCATCTGCCCTACTTGTATAATGTAAATGTAGTAAATTAATTTAACAGGGAGATTCATAAATCAGAGAATAAAGCATGTTGATCCTTGGGAATTCACAAAGAAGAATTAATAAGGAACACTTTGGTGGTCCTTTAATTTGTTGTTACTTGCATATTTACGTGGCATGTAGAATGAGTAATCGAAAAAGAGAATCATGAATTTCTTAGATTTTTTTGCTTCAGCATTTGAAACCTCAACATTATAAATAATGGTGAAAGCTAAAAGTGGGATAATTGACGTTAATGAAAACATTATCTCCAATGTAAATTGAGATGAAATAGTTGAGATTTCAACCTTAAAAGACCGGTCGCAAATTTGAATCGTGGAAAAATCTTGTTGATTAATCCCCCTCGAAATTAAGGGTGTTAAGTGGGCTGGGTCGGGTTAATCTGGAATCGGCCCGTGATAGTTAACCGGGTAGGTGGGTCAGGCCTGTCCGATTTGGGGTTAAGTGGGCCGGGCTGGGTCTGGGTTCAACAGTAAAAAAATTAAAACAATCCTGACCCGGCACACTTAACCCAATCCGGTTAAACCCACCTAAATCCGGTCAAATCCGATTAAAAAATTGGTCAAATCCGGATAAAAAACCGATCAAACCCGTTTAAAAAAAAAATAAAATCCAATATACACTATATACACTCCAATATACACTATATATTTTTTAATAAATATATACACAATTACACATATATACGTACCATTCAATATATACGACTATACGTACTGCTTTAAATAAAACATATACTACAATAGTACAATATATATATACACTACAATATATATATATATATATATACTAATTTATAAAACATATACACATTTATACGTTAAATATATACGTTTACAGAAGATATATACACATATATACACACCATTCAATGTATATGTACTACTTTAAATGTAAAATACGCTACAATATATATACATTACAATATATATATATATATATATATATATATAGTTATATACTAATTTATAAAACATATACACATGTATACGTTAAATATACACGTCTATAGAAGATATATACACAAATATACGCACCATTCAATATATATGTACTACTTTAAGTAAAACAAATACTACAATATATATTTAGTTATATACTAATTTATATAACATATACAAATATATACATTAAATATATACGACTATAGAGATATATACACATATAAACTATGTATACATTAAATATACACGTCTATAGAAGATATATACACAAATATAAGCACCATACAATATATATGTACTACTTTAATTAAAACACATACTACAATATATGTATATACTACAATATATATAGTTATATACTAATTTATAAAACATATACACATGTATACATTAAATATATACGTCTATAGAAGATATATACACATATATACTACAATATATATAGATATATAGTTATATACTAATTTATAAAACATATACAAATGTATACGTTAAATATATACGTCTATAAAAGATATATACACATATATACTACAATATATATAGTTATATACTAATTTATAAAACATATATACATGTATCTATTAAATATACACGTCTATAGAAGATATATACACAAATATAGGAATCATTCAATATATATGTACTACTTTAAGTAAAACATATACTACAATATATGTATATACTACAATATATATGTAGTTATATACTAATTTATAAAACATATACAGATGTATACATTAAATATACATATCTATAGAAGATATATACACAAATATACACCATTCAATTTATATGTACTACATTAAGTAAAACATATTCTACAATATATATATATATA
>NW_025891254.1:0-3223 GCF_002878395.1 Capsicum annuum
TTTTTTTTTTTTTTTCCAAAATCTATCTCCTTTAGTTAGATTAAGTGAATTTAATTTGGATCTTTAAAGTTTAAATAAAACAAGAGTCAATCATTTCAAATATATAAATGGGGGGAAATAATAATAAGAAATTTCTGGAAATAACTATGTTTGATTTGATATAACATGGCTCAGCTACACTTAAATATTATTATTCATAGCATAATTTCAGCTATCGAATATGAAATGTGTCAATTATATTCGTTCGCACAATGAATACAACCAACGCGAGATACAAAATATACAAAGGTACATACAAAAATATAAATAATAAAAATATATACATGTATAATAACCACAAAAATATCGTTAAACAAAAGATATTTACCATGTACTAAAAGTTTCAATAATGATTTATGATTGATAGAAACATAATAAGTGGACACTTGGAGAGGTTATCTTTTTTTGGAAAAATAACAAAGATATACATACGAACTTATCATATTTACACAAATCTCCATCCTTATAAAATAAGTATAAAAATATCAACTGTATCTTTCTTGGATGTATTGGGGAGATAATTATGTATCTCGACAGATCTAAAGTCAAAAAAAAAATATCAGAAGCTAATGATATGTCTTTACGAGAAAAAAAATGTATCTTCATTGAATATATTATGTATCTCGACAGACCCAAAATTGGAAAAAAATATCGAAAACTAATTATGTATCTTTACAAAGTAAAAAATGTATATTCGTTGGATGTTTCATGGGCTAATTATGTATCTCGACAGATCCAAAATTAAATATATAAAACATTGGAATTTGGGTAATAAAATGTTGTTCGCCCTTTTTTTTTCTTTTTATTTATTTTGGAAAAGGATAGGATTTGAAAGGGCCTTAATGGATGATACAGTAAGGCTGGCCCACTTCTTTTGCAAGTGGATTCACAATATTGGGCTTTTTGATTTATCAAATTATAGGGCCCAGTTTTAATTTGGACTCTTTTGAAAGAAAGTATCTTGATTTTTAACGATTTCTTGTCCTAGGAATAGATATTATTATATAATTTCATATATTATAAAAATATAAAAAAGCTCTAGTATTAGAAACTAAATGTTTAAATTTTCCATTTACAAAAAATATATTGATAAAAAAATTAGTCCCCACAAAAATATGAGCATAAATCACCACAATTTTTTTGAAAAAATATGTAACAATTAATTTAACTATCTTGATCTTATTATATATGTCCCACTAAATTTTAGTAAGAAAGTTCCAATTATAGTAATAGTGAGATATTATACAAGATGCAATAAACTATTTATGGCAAAATTTCAAAAAGATTTTTTTTTTTCTGCAAATGTAGGATGGATCCAAGACTTAAATACAACTCTTTTCAAGTTTCATTTGTGGGATTACCCGGAATATTGTATGTCGTTAATCATTCCTATGAATCCAAGAAATCATATACCAAAAATTTATACATGTTATATTTTTATGTTGCTATACTTGAGTCGAGGGTATTTTGAAAACAGTCTCTCTATCTTCGAGTGTAGTAATAAGGTCCGTGTACACTTTATCCTCCTCAGACCTCACTTGTGAGATTTACTGGATATATTGTTGTTGTTATATTCTTATGGTTATCTTTTATACGTAGGAGAAAGTGCTTACCATTTCAAAAAGATTATCAGGATGAAAGTAAAATATCTGCTACGAATTTGATCAAAATTTGTAAATCTAGTTCAAAACCCCATATTTATCTCAAAAAAATCCTTGAAATTCATACATGTTATTAACTTTAAATCGAATAACATACAAAGATTTAAAATTCAAAACTCATAAAGTTTAAATTCTAATTTCAATATCTAAAGACTATTGGCTTCATCATTATTTTCTTGGTGTCATTGAGTAGTTTTTTCTCTGTCTTTTCATGCTTTTTTCTTACCCCTCTTTGATCATCACTCTGTGAGGTGGTTATTGAGTGAAAATGACCTTTGCTATTTTGGAAATAAAATATCTCCCTCCACATTAACAAGATTTTAGTGAAGGAGAAACTTCGAGTAACCGGTAAAGTTGCTGGAGGTTACGAATTCAAAACTTGAAAATAGTTTTTGAAAAAAATATAAGAGAAGAATGTGTACAATACACACTTGCGGTGGAATTTTTCCTCGAATCCTACGCATAGCAGAAACTTTAGTGCACCGATCTGCCCTTCTTTGCATTAACAAGATGTTTTTGTATTATAGTCACAAGAAAATCTAAAATTTAAAATTTATGTAATTTCTACAAAAAACTTTATTTTTTTTTGGTTTTCCATTCGGTATCCGGTGCCCGTATTGGAGCCCGACTAATTCGAATCGCGCGTTGCAGGGCCCATTAAGGTGGTAGCGTTCCCAAAAAAATTTTCTACATATCCAAAGTCGAACCCTCGACCTCTGGTTAAGGATGGAGCAGCCTCATCCACTACACCACAACCATTATTATTATTTCCACTTTGCATTATTATTTTTTGAATTAATAGAGTCATTATTTTTGTTTTTTTTGTTAGTTGGATTTCTAGCAATAATACATTTTATACATAAATTAAATTGGTGGAGGACAAAAAAATTGGGAGGATCTTTATGAGATATTTTGCATTCTTTATGTGATGTGGATAGGGAGGGATAGGGAAATCCATTGATCAAAGTAAGCATACAAAAATAAAAATGAAATTCAACACACACACAAAAAAAAGTTTCACTATGTCATGGAATATGCTCAAGGATATCATATGAAAAATTGTCCTTTCCAAGTGTCTAGTACAAGTCTAAGTTGCTCGGACTCTTCAAAAATATCTACGGACGCGTGTCGGATTCTCCAAAAATAGTGTATTTCTGAAGAATCAGACACGGGTGCGGCAACATTTTTTAAAAGTCCGAGCAACTTAGGTACAAGTTACCCCTGAAATGATCTATTTTCTTTTTAGTTCATTTTAAAAAGATCCGACTCTTTCTATTTTTAGCGGTACTTCAATTCAACTTTTCACACGACATGTTTAAAATCAGAATATTTTGATACATTTGATATATCTTTTTCATACCGTCGAAATCAAGTTTACAGGACCAGCATTGTCTGAACTGAGGTGCCTAAAATGGCAAAGAGCATGTGCTTTAACGTTCCCAGTGTGGCATGAGCAAGATTCTCTCTTCGTACTTCAAATCAGGTTTGAACACTACTGTAGTTGACAATGAGAACCGTATTGG
>NW_025891255.1:0-2163 GCF_002878395.1 Capsicum annuum
ACATTTTTTTTAATTTTTCATCAAGCTTTTGTCTAGCCTGTGAGTTCACCAATGTATAAGCTATACATCCAAAGACACGTAAGTGGCTTACCTTAGGCTTGTTACCTCTCTATGCTTCATATGCTATTTGATTAAGAAAAGCCTTGGTGGGTGAAATGTTCAGCACGTAGACAGCAGTAGCAACAGCTTCACCCCAAAAACACTTTGGTACACCTCAGGCTTGCATCATGCCTCTGCCCATTTCAACAACTGTCCAGTTCTTTCATTCCGCTACGCCATTCTGCTCTGGTGTATATGGTGCTGTGAGTTTTCTGTGAATACATTCCTCACAAAAAGTGTTAAATTCATTTGACATAAATTCACCACCTCTATCTGTTCGAAGAGTCTTGATTCTACAGCCACTTTGTTTCTCAACAAAACACTTATATTTCTTGAAATTCTCAAATGTTTCAGATTTGAATGTCAAGAAATATACCCAACTCATTCGACTGTAATCATCCATAAAAGTAGGAAATATTGACTTCCACCTAAGGACTCAACACTCATAGGACCACATAGATCAGTATGCATCAGTTCAAGACAACCAGAAGCTCTCCAAGACTTGCCTACGAGAAATGAATTCCTATTTTGTTTCCCATACATGCATCCTTCACAGAATTTAAGAGTATCAATTCTAGGCAAACCTAGAACAATATTTCTACGACCTAATAATTGCAACCCCTTTACACTCAAATGACCATACCTCAAATGCCATAAATTTGCTTCGGTACTATCTTTGGTAACTAATGCAAAACTTTTAACATCAGAAACTTCAAGGGAAAGTATTCTATTTTAAGTCATTTGAATGTCAACAATTTTGAATCCTGTTTTTTTATCTTGAATACTACAAGAATTTTCATCAAACAGAATGGAGTATCCACAAGTTATCAGTTGCCCAACACTCAACAAGTTATGGGCTAGACAAGGAACATACTGCATATCATGGAGAAGTTTTACATTACCAAGAGAAGTTTTTAAAGCAACTATACCTTTCCCTTTGACTTTCATTGCCTTTTCATTCCCAAGACGAACTTCTTAGTTCTCCGTTTCATCAAGTTCTTTAAACAATGACCTTCTGCCAGACATGTGGTTGGAGAAACCACTATCAATGATCTAAACTTCATCCGAACCAGCATCTACTAAGGAGTGAGCCATGAACAGATTACCCTCCTCTTGTTGTTTCTCAGTAAAATTTGCCTGTTGTTGTTCATCCTTCTGTTTAGTCCAACAATCAACTTCCTTGTGCCCCATTTTTTTGCAATAGCAGCACTGAATATTGCGCTTGAACTGTCGGTTCTCACTACCAAACTACCTCTGCCTCTGCATCGCCTGGCATTTGAGACTTCTGATTTGCCTTTGACAGAAGACTCTCCCTTGATCTGAAATGCCTTTTCTTCACTCTTTTCTTGAGAGACATTCACTCTATCCTCATGATCTTGTAAGGAACTCATCAATTCATCAAAACCATAATCAGATAAATTATGGGATTCCTCAATGGCAGCTACGACATGATCAAATCTTTTATTAAGACTTCTTAGAACTTTAGCAACTACAGTTTCATCAGTAATTTTGTCACCATATGCCTTCATATGATTAACAATTGTACTTAACAATTGTACTAACTCTAGATAAGTAGTCTTGTACAGATTTACTACTTTTCATGAATGAATTTTTGAAATCATGTCGGAGTGACTGGAGTTTGATGGTCATTACCTTTGTCGAGTTGTGGAATTCTTTCTTCAGAATATCCCATGCCTACTTTGAGGTTTCTGCAGCAACAATTCTGGAAAACACCGAGTCGTGCATAGACTGCTGGAGTAGAACAACGCCTTAGAGTCCTTATTTTTGTTCTCCCACAACCTTTGTGCTTCAACTTCCTCAGCATAGCCATTCTCCACCAAATCCCACAATTCTTGAGACTTGAACAATGTCTTTATCTTTATGCTCCATAATTCATATCGATCTCCATTAAACATGGGAATTAGTTGCTGAGATGTGGAAGATGCTGAATTGGTAACCATTCTTTGCCCTCAATTTTGATTTTCTTCTTGCTCTTGCCTTATCTCCCAGTTTGACCTAACCTGGACAGAGAGAAAAAATTAATAAATAGATACTCTCTCTGCT
>NW_025891256.1:0-9017 GCF_002878395.1 Capsicum annuum
TCGCTTTAAATGAATTTCGCTCAAATTTACCGATAAGATTAAATAACGCTTCGAGTAGGCAAAGCTTTTAATACTTGAAAAATTTTAGATATGTTTTTTCATAAAATATTCGTCTCAGTTAAAAATGCGGCGTACACATCTTTTTGAAACATTTTAAAATTCAAGAATGTAAAAAATACACCTTTGGAAAATAGGTTTTTCTAAAATTAATTTGACAAATATTTTTTTAAACTTTCACCGATTTATTTTCTATAAAATAATATACGAGTTTTAATATAATAAAAATGAGAAAATCTAGGCCTACTAACATAATTATCAAAATAGTTTAAGTCAAGATAAGTCAATGAAAGCGACCGTGCTAGAACCACGGGACTCGAGGGGTGCCTCACACCTTCTCCTCCGTCAACAGAATTTCTTACCCGGTCTTCTATTTTTGCAGACCATAATAAGAGTCATTTCCTTTTGACTAGGGATTCCAAAAGGTGATTTGAAATACCATAACTCAATTCCAAGTGGCGACTCTATAATTAAAATAATCTCTATTCAATATCGTCACTTTAATTGGAAAAACCCTTCAAATCGAACCCTCTGAGCGAAAAAGGGGTGTGACATCTCTAGCGACTCTGCTGGAGACTAATAAGAATCCAAGCTTTTTATATTGACTTATACTTGCTTTAATTATTGTGGATATTGTGTTTGTTGGCCTTATGTGCTACTTGTTGCTCGTTTACCGCTTTGATATTGATTGCACTGTATTATATACTGTCTTCTCTTGCGCACCCTCTCTGAGTGTCTGAAATAGGATAGAAGAATGCAGCGCATGCATCCTACTTTTTTTTTGAGATAGCCGGAGTGTCAAGACACCTGGTGAAGGATTATAGTCACACATGTTAGGTGGGGTTCGGATCGGTAATGAAGGCGATGTTTCCCTACTACCGACCAAGTTGTCCCTCCTCGGATCAAATGTCCGCTCAAGTAAGCCAATATAGGCACCTATCCCTATCAGGCTTAAACTTAGAAGAACTAAAAACTCATAATCTAGTTATTACTATTAGGTGCCGCTTTATTTGCATCATAAGCATTTGACTTAGCGGGATTCGGCACAGGGGCGGGTTCTTTCTCGGACAGGTGACCTACTTTATGAAGTCCAACATGTGCATCCTATGTGCTCTTTGACATTTGTTTGGAAGGCTATTTGTTTGTTGACTGGTTTTAGGCAACTTTAAAATAAAGAGATTAATTTATCCTCACATTTAGTGAATTATTTTTTTTCAAAGAAAAATTTTATTTTTAAAAGAAAGAAAAAGTTTTAGTAACATAGTTTTACGGTCTTCATGAACTACGAGGGTCTGATTCTCACATCCTAGTGGGATACGTAGAAAGTCCTTCTCAGGATACGACCCTATCTTTTGAAAATTATTCATAAACTTATTGGGGAATATTTTGAAAATATGATTACTTTCACAATTATTTTTCTAATTCTTAGGTCCAATTTTTATATATATATTAATAGCCCCGAATCTTTAGGGATCATGAGGCTAAGGTTTTACAAAAAAATAAAATAAAAAATAAAATATATATTTCAATAGCCCGGAATCTTTAGGGATCATGAGGCTAAGTTTTTACAAAATAAATAAAAATATATAAATCTTAACAACCCTGAATCTTTAGGGATCATGAGGCTAAGTTTTTACAAAAATAAATATATAAAAATCTTAACAGCCCTGAACCTTTAGGGTTCTTGAGGCTGAATTTTGTACAACATATGCTTCAAGAACTACGCACACCTCATTCTCATTTTATGAGATACGTAGGTAGTCCTCAATGGATCCGGCGATCTTAAAAAAATTGGTTGTCTTTCCTTCTAAAAAAAAAAGAAAAAAAATATTTTCAAAAATTTAAAATGTTATTCAAAAATAAAAAATTTGTTTCTCATATTGCAAATAATAATAATAATAAAAAAGATATATTTCTTCGTATCTTCAATTTTTCGAACTACGCAAGATCTGATTCATGTCTTGGCATGATACGTAGGCAATCCTCTAAAGGGTTTGATCAAAATTTTTCAAGAAATGCGCCTAGAAATCCAGGATGAAACATAAAGTCTTCCCTAATAGGTTGGAAAATGCATCTAGAACCATAACCTACAACGTGATATTATAATGTGTTAAATATATATAACACTCACCCATTTGCTACTTGATAACAGAAAGATAGAGTATTTGGTGGTCGGTTTGTTGTTTAAACTGACATCACATCCGTACAACACCAGATACAAGGAAAAAAAAATGACCCACAAAGAGGGTGTAGGGTCTGACAGTGAGGAGGATAAAAATCAGTTGATTTCCCCAGAATTAGCATCAATGGAAAAGTTTAAGTTATTGAAACAACAGATGGCAGAACTGTACCAAGTTTGGTTAAATAGAGAAGCCCCGCCTTTCTCAATCCTTGGACTTGCGAATATGAATGATCCAAATCCTACTCAAGCTTAAACTAGTGATCCATTTTACCCGCCTGGATTTGGCCCATATGCTAATGTGTCTGGCGTTGTAGGTACTTCTACCATGCGCCTATCAAATTCGTCTGTTACAAATAACCCATTTTTCACTTCTGTAGCACCAACTACTACGGGTCTTCAATCGACAACACAGAAGAATATGGGGAAACCAAGTCATGATCTGTTGTATCCTCTTGAAATGACTTTCAAACCTCAAAATCCACATTATCATGCTCATCAACACGATTCTCCTATCGTGATTGAAAAGATTGTTAAGAATGAGGAAGAAGATGAGATCGCTAGGAAAGTAAGAAGCTTGGAGCAGAGTATGAGAAATATGCAAGGATTGAAAGGACCAAAGAGTGTTTCATATAAGGATTTGTGTATGTTTCTTGATGTCCATTTGCCGTTGGGGTTCAAAATGCCAAAGTTTGACAAATACGAAGGTCATGACGATCTTGTAGCTCACTCAAAAAAGTTTTGCAATCAATTAAGGGGAGCAGGAGGAAAAGAAGAATTGCTCATGGCTTACTTTGGAGAAAGCTTGGAAGGGGTAGCTTCTGAATGGTTTATTGACCAAGACATTTCCCGTTGGCACGTCTGGATGACATGGCTGGATTTTTTTCAACAGTTTCAATAAAACATCAACATAGTCCCAGATCACACCACACTGACTAATATGAGAAAAAAGACAATTGAAAGTTTTCGAGAATATGCTATCAGATGAAGAGAACAGGCTACAAGAGTCAGACCATCGATAAAAGAGTCTGAAATAATTGATATCTTTCTGTAGGTACAAGAACCTGATTATTTTCATCATTTGCTTTCTACTATTGAAAACATATTTTCTAAGGTCATTAGAATTGGAGAGATGGTAGAGAGTGGAATTAAGTCCGGAAAGATTATCAGCCAAGCCGCTTTAAAAACAACAATACAAACAATTCAAAGTGGTTCAGGAAGCTTTGGTGGAAACAAAAGAATAGAGGTTGTAGCAACTATTATACCAGGTCCACGACAAAATTAAAGAGGTGTGCGTCACCTTTACGCACAGTCTCAGTCCCAAATTTATGTCCAAGACCCATATAACCATCCACGATACTATGTTCCACTATAAAATCCATTATATTCAATTTCATCTCCTCAGTATTCTATCTATAATACACAACCATATGTTCGGACTCCTTCTTACCCGCAATGGCGTACACCAACCTCTCAAAATCATTCTTTGATTCCACAAACATACCCAAGCCCCTCCAGACTCAATTTTCGCTCTAAGCCAAACAATGAAAAGAGGTAGAATCTAAGGGATAGTTTTACACCAATTGGAGAATCATATATCAGTTTATTCCAGAAACTGAGGCAAAAGGAAATGATCACTCCTCTTCTTGGTTATACCCCTGACCCACAATCAAGAAACTTTGACCCTAATGTACGATGTGTATATCATTCTGATGTTCAGGGTCATAGTACTGAAGATTGTCATGCTTTAAAAAGAGAAATAGAAAGAATGATTCAAGATAAATTGATTATGGTGCAGGATATTGATCGTGGTGGAAGTTTTAGTCATGTTGATATGGAAATCAGTGGCAAAGTTGCCAGGCTGAGCAATTCACCCCTCTCCCTACTAGGGAGAGGTCTAGTAGTTTGTTTTATTTTATTTTCTGTTATTTGAATTATTTTAGGGTTGTAGTTTAGGACCTGTCTTATCTGATTTTCATACCGTCGTTTTTGTTCAAACCCTTCTATCTTTCTGTCAACAAAATGTGTGTCCCTTTTGTTTTTATTTCTCAATATATATTGTCTTTCTTTTTTTCTTCAAAGAGCTCTTTCTATGGTAATTCTGGTAATATGATAACCATGTTGAATTTTCAACCAGATTTTAAAACTCAATCTAATGTTGAAACATTCGATCAAGAACCTAGAGTTGAAAAAAAAAGTGTAAGAAAAATAAGTAGAGTATTGAGATGTTTTGGGGACCTAGTTATATCCTCACTTGAATGTTTTGAGGCAATCACTTTATGAATAAAAAATGACTTGAGCTTCAATGAGAAGGTTTAACTCAAGAATTTTTGAATGAAATCAACCAGAGGATATATAGTTTTTATTGTCAGAAGAAGCAAAAGGAAGTTAGCTAAAAAAAAAAAAGGTCACCTGTTGTGAGAAAAGTACAATACAAGTAGACCTGTATGATTTACAAGTTTAAAAGAAGTGACACACGTGCATGTGCTTAATCACGGTAAATATTGAAAAGATGTGTATGATCTTCATGTTCCATTCCTAGATTGCATGTTATGTACTTGAGTTTTTAAGGATTGATATGACGAAGACATTGCATTCCTCTATCCAAATATTGTGTCATCCTTTGTTATTCCTTTTGAGCTTTTGTTTTATTTCTTTTATATCCCTCTTTTGAAATCAAAATAGAGTCTAAAAAATAAAAAAAAAAGTGTCAAGCAAAAGAATAGAGTCAGAAAGTGTCAAGAAAAAATGAAGTCTGGAAAAATATCTCTCTCAAAAAAAAAAAAAAAGAGAAAAGTCAAGAAAAAAAATATCAAGCAAAAGAACAAGATGCCTGAACCCTTTTGGGCATCATAAGGCAAAAGTGAGCTGAGAAAGAATGAAAATGAGATAGGCGTTGGCAAAAACCCATTAAGGTGCCACTAGCCGAAGGAGGATTGTAATCTAGAGGGAACATATTTAAGATTAATTTCATTTCAAACTCAATGAGTGAACAAGAGTTGTCATGATTAGTATCGGTAGATCAGGTTGTTTAATTCAAAATGTATGTCATAATCATTAGAGTTCACTATCATTTTCAGATAATTTTTTTTATTTTTTATTTTTTCTGGAAAGGGACATTCATTGTCTTTTCTTCCTTCTTTATATTTCTATTTTTTTCTTTTTTCTTCTTGAGTCAGTTATTCAAAAAAAAAAGTTATCATTGTCATTTTTCTCGTGTCCTTGAGTCAAGTCCATCTCAAAACAAGCGAGAAATGATCTCAAAACTTACTACTAACTTCTTTAATTGCACAAAGCAAGATAAAAAGTCAACACGTGAAAGAGACATGATTGTTAGCCGAAAAAAGGCATGCAAAAAGTTTTGTCTACAGACGAGTCTGGGAATTTATGGAAATACCAGGGTTCAAAGGGTTTATTTGAGGAGCAAGGCAAAGCAGAAATACTGTGTTTGTTTCAAAGTCACTTTTGATAATATGAGTTTGGGTCAATGATGCATCAAGTTGGTGAAGGATGGTAATTATTGGAAGCAAGGTTAAATATGACGAGGGCAAGAGTGATTGCCACGAAAGCTAAAGCCACAAACCTGTCACCATGTTTTTGAACTCACAAATTTTCTTTGATGAAACAGGAAACATATTACTTTCAAATCAAGAACTTCAGAGTATAAATATCAAGGGTTGCAATGCCTCATTTCCACAAATGCAGGAAGCAATGTTGTTGCACAGGTTTGATAATCAAAGTTTGATAATCAAATTATGGTAAAAATTCAATTCCTAGGAGACACACTTCCTAATATGGATAATTCAAGTCTCATTTGTTAGGTGATGTACTTTCTAACTTGAACCATTCACTCCTAGAAGACGTACTTTCTAGTCAAGTCATTTCATTTAACCCCTAGGAGTTGCACTTCCTAATTTGAATAAGTCAATTTTCATTTGTTAAGTGAAGCACTTCTTAACTTGAACATTCACTCTTAGAAGAGGCACTTTCTAGTCGAATTTAACTCTTAGGAGACACACTTCCTAATTTTGGTCATCAGTTTTACTCTGACGAGACACATTTCTTTAGCAGGACTTTGATTCACACTCTTTCAGTACTTTTCAAAAACCTTAATCTGATGATGCTCACAAAATTTTCTAGTACAAACTGGGGCAAAAACTTTGTTCGATTTTATTGAATTTTACTTTCTGCTCAGGACCCTCCTGAAGAATGGGACAGGACCTTCCTGAAGAATGGGAATTTATTTTTTATGATCAAGACCCTTCTGAAGAAGACAGGACCCTCCTGAAGAATGAGAATTTATTTTATGTCCAGGACCCTTCTGAAGAATGGGATGTTATTTTTCTATTTCACCTTTTATTTTGAGTTCAGGAACATATTTTGAAAAATTAGAAAAGAAAAATCCAGGATATCGCCTGAAGAACAAGTTGAAGAAAAGAAAAAGTTGTAAATCGAGTGTTGAAGTAAATTTCTATTTGAGTTTTCGGTGACGTCGATCATGCTTCTTATAGTTAGTTCATTATTTAGGAACATATGTTACCTTCAATTCAATGATTTCAAAGCCTAAACATCAAAGGCCATAATTTCTCAAAGCGGCATTCGTGGGGAGACGCACTTTCGTGTTTGGTAATTCAAGCAACATTTGTAAGGAGACACACTTCCTTGTTTGCTAATTCAAGCAACATTTGTAAGGAGACACTTCCTTGTTTGGACAATTCAAGCAACATTTGTAAGGAGACGAACTTCCTCGTTTGGTAAGTCAAACAACATTTGTAAGGAGACACACTTCCTTATTTGGTAATTCAATCAACATTTGTAAGGATACGCACTTCCTTGTTTGGTAATTCAAGCAACTTTTGTAAGGAGACACACTTCCTTGTTTGGTAATTCAAGCAATATTTGTGGGGAGACACATTTTCTTGTTTGGTAATTCAAGCGACATTTGTAAGGAGATGTATTTCCTTGTTTGGACAATTCAAGAAACATTTGTAAGGAGAAGCACTTTTTTATTTGGGTATTTCAAGCGGCATTTGTAAGGAGACGCATTTCCTGATTTAGGTAATTCAAGTGGCATTGGAAAGAAGATGCACTTCCTTATTTGGGTAATTAAAGAGACATTTGTTAGGAGACACATTTCAAGCGACATTTGTAAGGAGACGTACTTCCTTGTTTGGATAATTCAAGCAACATTTGTAAGGAAACACATTTCCTGATTTGGGTAATTCAAGCGGCATCGATAAGAAAATGCAATTCCTTATTTTGGTAATTCAAGCGACATTAGTAAGGAGACGTTTTTCCTTGGTTTGGTAATTCAAGTGGAATTGAGACGTAATTCCTTGTTTTGGTAATTCAAGCGGCATTGGAGCACGCCTGAAGACCAGGGTGAAGAAATAACAAGTCAGGAGTCCGCCTGAAGAATAGGGTGAATTTTCAAAATCAAGTTGTGAAGAGTAGAATCAAAATGCTAGAGATTACAATTTTCATTTGTATTTTTCATTTTTTGTTAGTCATTTGAATGTAAAAGGCAAAAGTCGTCAACCGAAAACTCGACGAAATCTCACTCGACTTTAACTTTTTCTCTCACCATATTACCTTTGAACTACACGTGAATTGATTTCCTTATAACCCGAAATATGTAGGCGGTCAAAAATTAGGACTCGGTCACATCTTTTATTTTATTTTGTTTTGTTTTGCTTTATCTTTACTTTTAGAATAATCGGAGGGTCAAAAATCATCTCTTAGTCTACTTCTTTGTGTGAAAATTCTTTGAAATTTCAAACAAAGAGGGGCAAAATGTAGACACGTGATTTTGACCCTCCCCGAGTTTAAAATATATTTTTTGATATTAATTTTTTATATTTGGCCCGATATTGTTTTAGTTGTTATTTTTAATAAAGTTTTAGTTAAAAAATAAATAACTAAATGTAGTTAATTTTAGAATATTTTATTTTATTTGTATTTCAATTTTTTTAAAAAATAATAATACAAAAAAATAAAAATATTGTTCTTTTTAAATAAATAAGTTAGTAGTTTTAGTACTATCTTAATTATATTTTTTTTAGCTATTTTAATATATTTTTTTAAAATATAAAATTAATTAGTTATTATTATTATTTTATTATTTATTTATTTATTTTGATTTATTTTATTATCTATAATAGTAATTAAAAAAAAAGAAGAAAAAGGATTCAAAATTTAAACAAAATCTTATCCTATCTTATCTATAACTGTTCCCCCTAATTTTCTCTATTTAAGCTTTTCCCATCCTCAGATAAAAAAAAACTACGTACTTTTTCACATCCTCACACACTTTTTACACTTTGACAAAGAAAAACACAGAGAGAAAAAAGATCAGACATTGAGAAACGAGAAGATCAGTAAAAACATCAAATAAAAGAGTGTGAAGTTGAATTCAGGTTCATGTTCAAGTTTTCGATGATAGCATTTGAGTTTCTACTTTAATTCATCAACTGGTTCTCATCCCATTTTATACTGTTATTTAATAAATTTATTCAATATGCAAGAGTTGATTATTCATGTGAATTCATTATCATGAGTCATATTGTATGCTTTGTTACCTAAATGTGTTTTGTTGCGTAAAATAATGAGTCAAAAAGTGGATTATAGTTTAAATTTTATAAAGTGGATACTTAAAAGAATGGAGAAAGATTATGAATATGTTTGTACTGATATGTATGTACACACTGATATATGCACACACATACTAGAAAACTCAAGCATGCGGATTCCACCATTTTCGGCCACTTGATTCAAAATTCGG
>NW_025891257.1:0-5790 GCF_002878395.1 Capsicum annuum
TATGTGTTTATCGTACCACTCATACCCTAGGGCACGGTTTCCCTAGTGAGTCGTACCCCTAGACAGGTCTATTTTCCAGCTTTATCTATGAATCTTGTGGTTATTTCCTACACCCTAAACCCCAATTCCCTTTACTATATAAGTGTATATGGCCTCCTTAAACACATTTTTGAGTGGATCAAACATCCAAAACTCTCTGTCAAACTCATCTTTAAAGAATTGGAGGCTAGAGTTTTAAGGGTGATCTTCAATAGGCAAAAAGAAGCCAAGACTCCTGTGAAACTAGATGTGTAAGACATATAACTCATTCCCTTGATAAATAACTCTAAATCTATGTATTTTACTCTTGGATTAGTAAGTGTACATGATGATTTTTAAATCAAATGAAGAGGTTTTTGTTGCCTAATGATGAATAATGTTGAATCTTGCTTAGACTTGTATTTATACATACTATTAAGGATGATTTGCCTATGTGGGTGCTTTTTGTATGTGGTTTAACATGAGGGTATTGAGTAACCCTAACCTTGATGATTTCTACCATAAAAATAGACCTATTAAAGGTGTGCACATAAGGTGCTTGTGAAAACGTCTAAGTGAATTGTCTAGTCATATATGGTGATGTGTTGAAGTAGGGAAATATCCCAATAAGTATGAATGATTGGTAAATGGTGTTTGTGCTTTAAAGGTATTGTGAGAAATGTCTTATGTAATGATGACCTTGCTGAGTTAATAAGTAATAAGGGGTTGAAGTCCCTCAATATGAAGATGAACTTGAATTGTGCGTTGAGCTAAAGTTTGGTTAGAATATGGTGTAAGATTGTTAATGAAATATGAATAGTTTGTGAGGGTCTTGATGACCATAAATTGAATTGTATGATGGATTGAATAAAGGCATTGGCCTATTGTAATGGTTGAGCAATGAAGGCTTCCATAAGGACCATAGGGTCATGTATTGTGTTGAATTAGCTAAATGGTTAAAGTCCTTAAGTGTTGTATGGAATGGATGTTAATACATGAGCAAAGGGTTGAAGTCCCAATGTCAACTAATGATAGTTGTGATGGCTTGACGTTGAAGTTCCTTGCCCAATAAAATAGCTCGAGGTTAAAGTCCCTTGCTTAAAGAGATCTCTTGAGGTTTATGTACCTTGCTCAATAAAATGGCTTTCGATTAGAGTCCCTTGACATGAGGTTAGTGTCCCTTGTCTAATGAATGGGCATGAGGTCGGAGTTCCTTTCCTAGATAAGTGCCTGTGTGGTTAGAGTCCCTTGTTTGAATAATTGTGTATGTTGTTAAAGTCCATGGCTAATGAATGTGCGAACATAATTAAAGTCCTTTGCCTAATGGCATGTGATTGTGGTTAAAGTCCTATACCCAAATAGAATTGTTGAATTAAAGTGTGGAAGGTCAGAGTCCTCCACTTTATGTCTAATGAATAAATGTTCCAGAATGTTGTTAAGACCTAATTTCTTGATTATCATGTGATATGCCTATATGTTAGGATAAGTGTTTGGATAAGATTGAATATGATATATTGACTTCTTGTTGAATAATGATGTTATTTTATCCTTATCCTTGAGTTACATGTTAATGCTCCAACCGCTAACCATCTCCAGATGTTATGTCCGCATGCAACATAGGGGTCGAAGCATCATCTTCTCTTCCTACTCAGTGATTAGGTGATCAAAGTGGTTCGTGCTTTGACTTGGGAGTGGTGAACTTCCTTACTTCGGAAGATATTCCTTCTTGATCTCTTATCTTTAGACTTAGTCTCATTTTAACTTGTTTTGGCTATTATCGGGGGCATATGCAGACATATATATTTAGAAACATCAATTTGTATGAAGGTATTGTGATAACCATGGACTTGGGTATACTGGTTAGTTTGATGAATCCAGTGAAGTTCTTAGACATGTTTAAGTTATGACTTCTAGCATTATTTCTACTATTTTATTATATGGTCAGGATTCACCCAACCCTTGTGATGGATGTGATGATGATTGGGTTGGGTTATTGGGGCAACCTCTGATTCATGTGGGCTTGAGGACCCATATAGCATGGCCTAATTTTAGGGTCTGATAAATGGATGATGCAAAATGGCCAATAGATCTGGATGAGAATTTAGAACACATTTTGGTACAACATTGGACTAGAGAGTCATAGATTGGTATTTAAGATCTTTAATGTCAGCCTAAGAATTTGGGGCTAGCTTAGGCCCCAGTTAAGCTCATGACTACTTTATCCCTTTGAGGTTCACCGTTGGGGGTCCCGAGTCTATTGCAAACCCCTCACATCCATGGATAAAATTTAAGTCATTGAGCAATTCTCACTATATAGTTGGATTTGTTGGTCTTTATTAGTGTTCTTTACTATATTTGGAGTATAAGATTGGGTTTCTATATTAGGCCAGGCGTACTCCTATGCTATATCCTTTTGAGCAGGGCACAGTGTATGTATTTATTAGAGGATTTTCATTGCCATTTTATTTTGTGTCGAAGCACCTGGTAACAGCTAGGTTTTCCTTCTCTTAGATTGTTTATTATGTGAGGGCCATAGATAGAGCATGTATTAAGACTTATGGAGGTGGCGGCAAGAGGCCTTGACATCAGTACAGTGCTATTAGTAATTTATCTAGGATTGAGGATCCTTTCAGTAGAGGTCTATTTTACTTGAAGTCTATCAACCCTATGCAGGTAGTATTTTAGACTATGAGTGGTTCTCATATTAGTCATGATGATCATAGCAGGTAGGGTACCAGTTAAACTTTGTGGATTTTATTGGTATGGTTCTTTAGGCAATGGCGAACGTTCTGCATCAGCAAAAGCAATATCTCAGAGTATCCAAGAGCTTTTCTTAGTTGTGATGAGATGGAATATTAGTTCAGAGAGTGCCCCATATGCATGTTGGTGATCAAAAAAATTTTGCATGTATCCCCCGCCAACATAGAGTTCCTGAGACAGGCTTTGATTGTGGGGAGGATGATCATTAGTAGTAGAGAGTTCTCTCAGCGTTAGTTGGCCAGCCATTTGGGCTCAGTTTGTGTTTCTCGCGATATTGGGGTTTCAAGAATTTTCTATGATGATGGAGAGATTTGTCACTAATCTAGAGAGTATTGATGGAGTGGGCTTACTAATCTTTATGAATTTTTAGATTAGCCTTGCGATGATTGTGGCACCTTCAATTAGAGATAGTGTTCTTATAAACAAAGTTGATGATTTAGTCGGTCGGTTTGAGTTTGGACCTATTTTGATTTACTCTCCCATTGGTCCATCAGGCATGTGATTGCGGATTTAAACATGATAGATGTATTTTCATTTCGTGAATTTACCCTTTTTCATTTTTATGTATTGGGGTATTCATACCCATTGATGATTATATTCCTTGATGAGTTCATATTGGTTATTGTGTGCCTTGTTATTGAATTCATGATTATGTGACTACCCCTGTGGTTTATTTCTTTTAGTAGTAGATGGGAGTATATTTGTATTGATATTTTCTCTTTATAGGTGTAGCATTTGGGTTTGAGTCCCATTTACCTTGGCATATTGGACTTATTATAGACCCATTTACCTTTGCACGTTGGCCTTATTGTGGACCTTTGAGTGTTATTTGCTATTGATATTCATTTTGGTGCCTCTTATTCATTATATTGATTTTTATATTGTTGTTGTTATTGATGTTATTACTTGATGTAATTGAGCATCACTGGGTAGTTGTTTAGACTAGTGTTATATAGTTAGAATTCTATTTATTTACGATTCTCATTCAGTGTGTTGAATAGCTAAAGAAAAATTTGATATTTTCTTTCCTATAACAAAGAAAGGTTGATTATTTTTGTCTTTTATTAGTTTTTCTAGATTGACTGTGGAGTTAATTGTGGTACTGAAGGTAAGATGACCTTATGTAGTTCTGTATGGTTCTAGAGTTGGAAATTTAGTTATATTTCTTGTTCTTGAGTTTGAAATTCTTAGACTTGCCTCCTAGGTTGCGAAGGTTTTATCTTTGGCTATCCCTTTCTATATAACCCATTTGTGAGTTTGACCAGTTTGGGGTTTGTTATTCATTTGTAACTATTTCATTGCTCAATAATGGTATGATATTGATATCAAGATGTATTGGATTCATCTCTCAGATATGTTGGGTTCATCTCCTAGTGATAGTTTGCCCTTTAATAAGTATGGAGTTGGATACGTTGTTGTCATCATAATGTGGTTCTTTTATAAAGTAGAATTGGAGAGTTAGAGGCATGCAGTCTTTCTTGTGATCGCTTATTGAGTTGGAAAAATTGGAAATTATTTATCTTGATTTTCTTGGTTGATTTTTTGGTTTGTGGCATTGGTGTGGAGTGGATCATTTCGGGATGAGTATTTATGATTTGGACTCCTAGATTTCATTTTCGATCACTATCCAGACCAATTGTAGCATGGCATAGACTAGATTACTTAATTATCTCTATTTGTGTGCCCAGATAGCACCCTATGGGCTTATTCTCATGTTTTCCATATGGCCTTTCAGTGGATCAACTTTAATTCTTCGAGTTCTCTGTGATGAGATTACGCAGACATGAATCAGGTGGTTTTCTTCCTGGTTTGGAGTGGATAGCTGGTGTTGAATGGTAAAGGAAGGTTATATTTGGATTTGGAGTCGGTTGTATGACTTATGCCTCAAGTTGGTTTAGGCTTGAAAGAGCCTTTGTTGATTTGTGCGGGTATCAAGATGGTATCAGTGTATTGTGGTTCAGACTTGCATGCATCAGCATTTTTTTATTCAGTTGGAGGCCAGTTGATGGTTGAAGTTGAGCTTTGGCTATTTGGAAGAGAAGTAAGAGAGTTGGTTGATATAACGATACCTATAGAAAAATCCCTTATAAGTGTTCTCTCTTCGTAGAGGTTATCTCAGAAGTCATGCTCGGATCATGCAGGCCCAGTACCTTGTCTTTTCGATCTCTTGAGATCTTTCTACCCATTGACTTTTGCGGACAAAATTCCTTCTAGTAGTGGATATTGTAGTGACCCTCCATTTGATTTTCTTGATTTACGTGCATTTCTGGTATTTTAAGCATTCCCACAATAGCTACAAGTCATTTGTGACTTGTAGGGATAGTCAGTTCGATGATCAGACAGCTCATGTGGATTTAGGCTTATTTCCCTGTTTCGGAGCTATTATTGATTAGGATTTTGTCCCAGACCAAACTCCTAGTAGATGATCTCGAATGAAAATTTCAGTTGTGGCAGCAACTCCTGAATATTGATTTTAGGCTATGTAGACCTTTGGTTCGGGTTTCGAGGCACCCAAGCTCATTTTGACCTATTGGTCGTAAAGTTAGAAAATTGAAAATTTATGTATGGGACCTACATATGGTCTAAATGACCTCGGATGGAAAATTTAACTCTGCCAATTGGTCCAAAACATCAAATTTAGTTTGGTTACATAGCTCATTTATTAATATCATATTATGAGTGGATCCCGAGGCCTCGATAGAAACTTGGATGATTTCCATGTTTTATCTATTGATTAGTGCCTCTGCGATTGCATCTCTTTAGTAGTGATCACACCAGTGTGTGAAGAGAGAGTAGTGTGATCGCACTAAAGGGTGTTGCTACCGCAACACCTTTTCTGGATACCAGGTTGTGAGATTGCAACACCTGATTACCTTAAAGGGATATAAATAGGCCCCTTATGTCACGAATTGGCTCATTTTCACCAACTCTTTAGAGAAAAAGCCCCAAAGAGTGTGATAACTCAAAACTGAGGCTTATGGGTGACTTGGGAGCTTGATTAACATTTATTTT
>NW_025891258.1:0-2655 GCF_002878395.1 Capsicum annuum
CTGTAATACCCCGCATATTTCTAAGCTAGGAAGTGAATAAGTATTCCTACGTATGAAATCTCCTATCCTGTGAGTCATACTTGAGTACATGACTTACAATGAATATACTAGTGGCAGTATAGCTTATGATTCATTAATCATGTTCATATAAGTCACTCAAGGTAATACAAGCTAAGAGTTTTTGAATCCATCAAGTTTCAGTGTTATATTTTGCAAGGGTCATCTTTCAACGAGTATAACTAGATTCTAATGTGTTATTTTGTCTGATTTAGACCCACCAAATTGTAGATAAATGAATTAGCTTTCCAACGATACCAAATTCTCCTCAATCCAATACCCGAGCGAAAAGTTATGCCTATTTTCGTGAGAGACAGTAAGCATAGGCGATTGGTGAGGCGCCGCCTAACCCAAGCATAGGCGATTGGTTAGGCACCGCCCAACCCAAGTATAGGCGATCACCTGGGCGCCACCTAAGTAAATTCCAGGTGTCAAAAACACTCCATCTTGAGTTATTTTAAAGGTAATTAAGTCTTTAAATACTCCTAACACATCCCTAAACTTAACCCTATGAAATATAAAGCTTCTAAACATACTACAACCCTATTTTCATCTCAAATCTCATCATCCAAGAGCACTAAAGGAGAAAAACAACTAGGGTTGCATAATTAAGCTTTAAGATCCGATTTCAAGGAAATTCCTCCGTCAATCATCAAGAATCTTCCTTCTAAGGTATGCATAGTGTTCATCCATAGATTCCTTTCATCCGTGGAGTTCAAGAATCAATCTTTAAAATACAAAACCTTGGTTGATTGTGGTGATATGATCATACCCTTGTTGATGCTTGTTTGTTTTCCTCTTTTTCATTATAAAGTATGATTTCTATATTGTTGGGTGTTGATGATCATGTTGTTGGTATTTGGTGATTCCTAAGAAGGAATCTTTATATATTTTTATGAATTCATGATATCATATGAGTTGGAAACATGTAAGTTTGGTTGTTCATGATGTATAATTTGATGATTTCACCTATGCTTAAGATGTGCATATAAGGTGTTTGATAAAATGCCTAAGAAACTAGAAATCATGCAATATAGTTAAATTGTGACTAAGTGAAGGATTCATGATATGCCCTTACGTTCCAATGACTTTTGTGTTGCTAATTTTCCTTGTAAATATTGTTGGAATACTCATGACCTATTATTATGAGATTATGCTATATTTACTTTCAAATCCTACTATGAACAAGATGTATGATAACCATGCAATCCACATGAATTTCCATGCTATTAGTATGTGTTGCCAATATGATTGTGCAACGAACATGATATTAAGATTGTGCAAGTACTTCCATGTGATATGAAATCCTTTCCATGCAATACATTGTTGATAACCATGCATAGTATGAGATCCCTACTTATGATATTATAAATTATGGACTCTACTCTTATGATCAAGTCAGTCATGTGCGTCAGTTTCCTTCCATCGAGTCCTAGGGGTACTTGTACCCAAAAACTATAGTTGTGTGCCTAGATCCATGTCATGTTTCACGATATACGAACTCAAGCTATGATTCCATAGACTTCAGTCAGTTATATAACTCAGGAAAACCTCGTGATCTTAGTCAGTTGCCAGATATCAGTAACATTCTGCCAGTCAATGGAATTCAGTAAGATCAAGTCATGCACAGTCAGTTATTCGTGTCCAGTCCCTCCAGATGGGAGTAGAGGTTAGCACCGAGTGAACCCAAGAACGAAAACTGACCTGCCAGTTTAGAGTGTGATTTTTAGTAGCAATCCTTGTGTTCCAGAACTACGTAGCCAACATAGGTTGAGACATCTCAACCCATCAGCTTAGGGTTGATGAGGTGGCTTAACCCGTCAGTTTAGGGTTCCCACCTTTCTCATTTGAGTACCTGCTAGTATAGGGTCTCACAGCTGTCCTTATCAGTGGCGCGGTATTGACACCCCTCCAGTCGGGGCAGAGATTGGACCCTAGCTTAGCCATCCATTATGGCATACATGGGGCATGTCAGTTCAACACTACTTCCCACAGTTTTAGAACAGTCTCAATAAAAAAACTCAGGGCGTTCTTCAGATTTTAGTATATATAGGACTGTCAGATATAGTCATCCATGTTATCAGTCTCAGTGAAAGCACTCAGGGTGTTTTTCAGATTTCAGTATATATAGGACTATCAGATACAGCCGTCCATGTTATTAGTTTTAGTATCAGTCATGACATTTATCAGTAAACAATGTATTAGCTTACAGGTCATGCTATCACGTATTCACGGTCCCAGTTTCTATATATGTATGTTTGCACTCCCACGTTCATATTAGTCAATCAGTGTTGTTCATGCATGAAACCTTTTATATTCAGCCTACCTTCCTCATATACTTAGTACTCCAGTTGTACTGACGTATTTTCACTATGGTGCTTTCTTTTCATGTTACACCACAGGTTCCGAGACACGAGCTCTAGCCCAGCAGTAGCGGTAATGTTCCAGTCACAGAGTCACAGTGAGTCCTCATTGATTCGAGGACAATATGATTTGATTCATTTATTTCTTCAGTTTAGTTTTACAGAGTTAGTTGGAGACATGTTCCTTCAACTCCTTATTCAGATAGATTAGAGGCTTTCAGATCTACTTTCGGAT
>NW_025891259.1:0-1715 GCF_002878395.1 Capsicum annuum
CAATGCAACTTTAGTTATAACTTCAACACCACAAAAAATCACATATATCAATGCAACTTTAGTTATAACTTGAACACCACAAAAAATCACATATATTAAATACTGCAAGAAAAACGAGTCGTTAATTCCGTCTCTTTTAAAGATTCACAATTTAATTAAATGTAGAGGTTCGAGAGGAAATCAAGTAAAAACCTATTGATTATCTATTTTATACATATAGTATACTTGAATTACTAGAGAAAAAACATAGGTAAATTGAATGTGTAGACATGGAATGAAGGAATAACCTAGAAATTAAAAGTATCAATGTTTGTTTCAATTAGGAGACAGGTTGAATTATCTTGGGCTTGTAATGGGTTGCGCTTGCACGTTAAAATAGGACTAATTGCACATATAGCCACTTACATGCACAATGAATATTTGGCTATTTGTGTTATTTATACATTTAACTAGAACTAGTCGCTATGTTAATGCGATGCACAAATATATTCAGCATGTGACCAAGGTTGAAGAATACGAATTTACTTTAATCTCCTTGATCTAAAAATTATATCATACCAACTATGTAAAAAAAAATATTGGAAAATCTTTTAAATTATGGAACGAGAGAAAGATCTTATTTGAAAGTAGGGAAATCCTTTTGCTCGAGCGTATTTTCTAATATGGAAATTCTCCTGCTCGAGCGTATTTTCTAACCTTTCTCTGAAGCAATTCCTAAAAAAAAAAAAGATATTTTACATTTTTTGAGGCAATAAAATTAGCATCACATGACGACCCATAAACTTTCAGTAAAATAGATGTTTTCAGGTTGTATTTTTTTTTTGTTCTCTATGTATTTTTTCATTCTTCTCTTAGAAGGTTCAATATTTCCAATTTCTTCTATGAAACATTTCTCCATTAGAATTCAATAAGAAGTGCGAATCTCTCAAAATAGCTAATTCGAATCACACCATAATTTTTTCTATATTAAATATTTCTGATAGTAAAAAAATAAATTTACAATTTCGAGATTCTATAATTTATGTTTATGGGGTCACACTTTTTATGATTTTTATATGTTGTTTTGGATTAAAACTAATGCAAATACAAGATAAAGGCTTGTACTCGCTCCATTTTATATTAGTTGGATCCCGAATTTAAAATAGTATTTTCAATAATTATTATACATTATACAAAATATATCATGACAATAGGATACATCTCTATAATATATTTATCTTCTTCTTTTTTTCTATCATATAATTGATTTCGTTACCATGACAATAAGATAACTTGTTTTTTTTTGGATAAGTATATATATATATATATATATATATATAGACGAAGGTACACCTTTGCCTTTGTCTGCAGGAGGTTGTCCTGTTGGTCTCATGCTGAAAACAAATGAGTAAAATTAAAACTTATTTATTTATTCCTAGTTGTAGTCTACTTAACTGGTCAGCTAATTCGTGTTTTAATGATTTCACAGAAGCCACTAATCATGCTAGGGGATATTTAGGGCCAAATTATTACATATCTCCTTCTCTTAGACAAAATCCAGACCAGATACCTCAGTACAACTTGCAAAAGGAAACTGGAAAGATTATTTTTTGTAACCATTGTTCTTCTATGACGGAAAACTTCAAAACGCTAAATGCCCAAAAGGAGTCACTCCTTTTTTTTTTTTTTACCCTGTTCATCTCTTCCTCTTAATCTATGTTCTTAACATCGTACTT
>NW_025891260.1:0-2297 GCF_002878395.1 Capsicum annuum
CTCCCTAAATTAAAATGACAAGAAAGTAATTAAAAAGGAAAGAATACCATCTTAGCTTTATCATTATAACTGCGGGTAAAGTCAACAACCATGCACATTTCCTCCCTCTTTGTTCGATCGACAAGCCTTTTATTTTAATTGATGTCGTTTAAATTATGAGAGTCAATTTTTTGAAATTTTAAGAATAAGGTTCCTCAGGGAGTGATAAATTGTAGTGATTTAAACTGAAGTTAGTACAGGCCCTATAAAATTTTATTATGCTCGGGGGTGGAGCTACAATACAATACTAAAATTCAATCGAACCCAATAATTTTTACGTAAATTTGATATTTGTATTAAAAATCAATAAAAATTTCTAAATATTGACTCACGAATCACCTTAACAAAAGGAAACTAATGGTCTTGTGGTAGTAAAGTGGGTGGCAAACCAACATGGGTTGTGGTGCAGTAGATGGAGCTGCTCCACCCTTAACCAGAGGTTGAGGGTTCGACTTTGGGTATGGAGAAAACTCTGTTGGGAGCGTTGCCACTTTAATGAATCTGCAACACGCGATCCGAATTAATCAAGGCTCCAATGCCGGTATCAGACACCGAATGGGAAACCAAAAAAAAAAGTTGATGGCAAGGTTTTGCGCCTTTAAGTTGTGGGTCTGATCCCGGATTTCAATATAGTAATATAGTTTTTCCATCTTTGTTTCTTAAGAAAGCATAATCCGGCATCAGGGAAAGGGTAATTTTTTATCTCCTTTCCTTTTTTTAAGTACGCATTTTCTCTTTCTCCTACTTTATTTATGCAGTATTTAAAAAAAAAAAAAAAAAACGTAAGATTAACATTTTAAATAAGGGTAAAGCCTCAAATATATCAACTAATAGAAATGGATCATCTATGTCATTCATTATAAATTTGGTTCATCTATACCATCACTTTAAAAAGTTTGACTCATTTATGTTAATTACCGATATAAAAAAGTTCATTCATGCAATTATTTTATAATAGTGATTTGGCAAAATCACTTTTGCACGTGACATCTTATTAGAGATCCACGTTAACAGGTTTAAATCAACAAATATTTCTTAAAATCAAACTTAGAAATCAAATTCATTATAATAAAATCTGACACAATTAATAGGTCTGATTTTTATTTTTAATGATTCAAATTTTTATTTAACAGCGTGGATCAAATTTTTATTCTAATGAATTTGATTTCTAAGTTTGATTTTAAGAAATATTTGTTGATTTAAACCTGTTAACGTGGATCTCTAATAAGATGTCACGTGCAAAAGTGATTTTGCCAAATCACTATTATAAAATAATTGCATGAATGAACTTTTTTATATCGGTAATTAACATAAATGAGTCAAACTTTTTAAAGTGATGGTATAGATGAACCAAATTTATAATGAATGACATAGATGATCCATTTCTATTAGTTGATATATTTGAGGCTTTACCCTTATTTAAAATGTTAATCTTACGTTTTTTTTTTTTTTTTTTAAATACTGCATAAATAAAGTAGGAGAAAGAGAAAATGCGTACTTAAAAAAAGGAAAGGAGATAAAAAATTACCCTTTCCCTGATGCCGGATTATGCTTTCTTAAGAAACAAAGATGGAAAAACTATATTACTATATTGAAATCCGGGATCAGACCCACAACTTAAAGGCGCAAAACCTTGCCATCAACTTTTTTTTTTGGTTTCCCATTCGGTGTCTGATACCGGCATTGGAGCCTTGATTAATTCGGATCGCGTGTTGCAGATTCATTAAAGTGGCAACGCTCCCAACAGAGTTTTCTCCATACCCAAAGTCGAACCCTCAACCTCTGGTTAAGGGTGGAGCAGCTCCATCTACTGCACCACAACCCATGTTGGTTTGCCACCCACTTTACTACCACAAGACCATTAGTTTCCTTTTGTTAAGGTGATTCGTGAGTCAATATTTAGAAATTTTTATTGATTTTTAATACAAATATCAAATTTACGTAAAAATTATTGGGTTCGATTGAATTTTAGTATTGTATTGTAGCTCCACCCCCGAGCATAATAAAATTTTATAGGGCCTGTACTAACTTCAGTTTAAATCACTACAATTTATCACTCCCTGAGGAACCTTATTCTTAAAATTTCAAAAAATTGACTCTCATAATTTAAACGACATCAATTAAAATAAAAGGCTTGTCGATCGAACAAAGAGGGAGGAAATGTGCATGGTTGTTGACTTTACCCGCAGTTATAATGATAAAGCTAAGATGGTATTCTTTCCTTTTTAATTACTTTCTTGTCATTTTAATTTAGGGAG
>NW_025891261.1:0-1522 GCF_002878395.1 Capsicum annuum
TGTCAATCCTAATTTTGTTAACAATTCTAATGCATGCTTCCTCTGATGCATTAATATTCCCTTATCAGACCTTGCAAATTCAATTCCAAGGAAGAACCTTAACTCTCCCAGATCTTTCATCTTGAAACTTTGTTGCAAGTTCACCTTTGTTTCTTCTACCAGCTTAAGACTGCCACCAGTAATTAACATGTCATCAACATATACCAACACAAGAGTAATTCCTTCATTAGTATTTTTGATGTATAGTGATGGATCATATTTACTTTGACTGAAACGATACTTAAGTAGAGCTTCTGATAGCTTGTTATTCCACTATCTAGGAGCTTTCTTTAGTCCATTAAGGCATTTCACTAATCTGCACACCACATTTCCCCCCAACTAGCACATCCCTGAGGTAGTTCCATGTACACCTCATTAGTTAGATCACTATTTAAGAAAGCATTATACACATCCATCTGTTGAACAAACCATTTCCTTCTTGCTATAGTAGCCAGTATTGTTCTGACAGTCTTCATTTTTACAACTAGAGAAAAGGTTTCTTTGTAATCAATGTCTTCTCTTTGACCATATCGTTTTGCTACAAGTCTATCCTTGAACCTTTTTACTTTACCATTGCTTTATATTTAACTCTGTATATCCACCTACAACCTATAGGCTTTTTACCCTTAGGTAAGGACACTATATCCTAGGTGTGATTAGAAGTAAGAGTTGTTATCTCCTCACCCATCTTGAATCCTTACATGATTCACAGTAACTTGTAGGTTCAACAATAGAAGATAAATTTGCTACATAGGCTTTGTACTGGGAAGATAGTTTGTCATAAGTAACATAGTTTGCTAGATCATAAGGTACCTTTTTAGTCTTGCCAGTAGGCAGTAGTGATAAAATTAGTCATCTACACAGGCGATTTTTTTCCCTCTGGTTGATCTTCTCTGATCCTGATCCTGACATGCGGGTGCCTGAATTTTTGTCCTCTTAGCTATAGAAATCTCTTATTGCACTTGTTGGTTGGGTGAGTCAGGAACCCTTTGACTTCTAGTTGATCTTCTTTGATACACCTTAGTTATAGTTTATGCATGAGTAGGAACAACCTGCAAATATTGCTCTTGCTGATTGGTTAGGTTAGGTATTCCTTGAGATGTCACAGTTACTGGAATCTGCAGAGGTGTCACAACATTACCTACTACTGGACATTGATCCTCCAATGGAAATATATGAACAGGAGACTTATTTTGATCTGTGTTCACTTTAAATAGGAATATATCTTCCCCAAATGAAATATCTCTACACACAGCCACAAATTTTCTAGATAAGTCATAGATAACATATCATTTCTCTGTGTCAGAGTACCTATAAACACAGTGGTTCTAGCTCTAGGCATAAGCTTGTCATTCTCATTTAGCACTTTAGCATAACATAGACATCCTAACACTCTCAAGTGATCATAGCTGCTTTCTTACCATATAACCTCTCACAAGGAACTTGATAATCAATAGCTGAACTAGGTAACCTGTTAATAATG
>NW_025891262.1:0-3264 GCF_002878395.1 Capsicum annuum
TACTTTTTCCTCATTATACCTTTTCAATATTTGATCAATTGAATAAAAGATTTAATTTCTTACCTCGAAATAAAATCGAGACAAAACTTTAATATTTGAATTAGGCTGGTTTACGTGCTATTATACAAACTAGTTTCTATGTTCGTACGTTGCACGAATATCACTTATTGATTATATAATGCATGAATAATTCTTAGTCCTAGCATGAATAGTACCAAAAAAAGTTGGAGACATTTTTGCAATGATAACTTTAAAACTTAAATATATTTAGAAAATTATAATTATAATAATAATAAAAATAATTTTAAAAAATTAAAACTTCGATTGATTTTAATCTTAGCAATTACCAGTCATGTCTTCTTCAGTATCTACATCAATGTCCTCAACTCTTCATCTCTTACATAATATGTTAAATCGACAAAATTATTAATGATAATTCAATAACCAAAAACAATAACATATGCTACATGAAAATATATATCTCTAAAAACTAAAAAAAGAAAGAGTATATACACTACAAATCAAAATCAAAATCACTTTAAAAATGAGATAACTACGTAACTTAGCAAATATAGACTCCTAATTACTCTATTTATCCTAAGTTTTAATTACTTAGAATTCATAACCTCCTCTTGCCTATTAACTATCCTTAATTACAATTCATAGCCTCTCTTATGTATTTTTCTCTTTTTCTCTATTTTCTATTACTCTTTTTTTTTTTTCCAGTTTTTTTTTTATTTTTTTTTTTTTTTTCTCTCATTTTTTCTTTTTTTTTCTTTTCATTTTTTCTCCTTTTCATTTGTGCGAACTATCAAACACAAATACAAGAGCGAACTATAACATACAAATACAAATGCGAACTATAGCATACAAATACAAATGCGAACTATAAAATACAAATACAAATGTGAACTATGACATACAGATACAAGTGTGAACTATAAAATACAAATACAAATGCGAACTGTAACATACAAATACAAATGCAAACTATATCACACAAATACAAGTGCGAACTATAAAATACAAATATAAATGCAAACTATAACATACTAATACAAGTGCGAATTATAAAATATAAATACAAATGCGAACTATCATTTGTATTTTTTAATTATTGAAAAGGAACGATTGATTTTCTTTCAATGAATACTTGTTTGTATTTATTGATACGAGTTGTATTTATTGATACAAATAAATACAATTCAAATTTTTATACTAATACAATATATACAAATACATATTGTATTTGTATTTGTGAAATCATTTGTTTCATTTATTTGTAATTGTATTTGTATCAAGTGATGTTTGTTTATTTACAAATACGAATGATAATTTTGACATACAAATATAAAACGGTACATTTGTGTCAAATGAAAAATTACATATTTATATATTTTAGAATCAAGAAAATACAATTAATGTGTTTACTTGTTTGTATACGAATACAAATGATAAATTGTACATAATCGCGGCTAAATACAATATGCAATCAATTTATAGATACAAATACAAAATAATTCTTTAAAAATAAAAAGACATCGACAAAAATAGAATACAAATATAATCTAAAGATACAAACACAATAAAACCACAATCAAATATAGTCTAATATAATATACAGTCAATTTTAAAATACACATACAAAATAGTTCTTTAAAATACAAGTGTGAATTATATAAAATATAAATGATGGTGCGAATTAACAAATACAAATACAGTTGCGAACTATAAAATACAAATACGAAATACAAATATAAGTGCGAACTTAAAAATACAAATACAAATACAGTTATATCAATGAATACAAAAATACAAATCACGGTGTGATTACAAATATGATAAACAATTGTGGTATTTACGTTATCATTCATGACTTGTGCTCGAGTAGTCATATTTTTTGAAAATACAAAAATATAAAATAAAATAACAAAATGATAAAGAAAATAAGTACATAAACTAAAACAAAAAAAAAATCAAAGAAGAATGTGAAATAAAAGTTAGAGATAGAAGAGAGAAAAAAACACAAAAAAATAATATTTTTTTTTTTTGGAAAAAATAGAAAAGGAAGAAGAAAAAATGAGGAAAACACGAAAAAGAAAAAATATACAAAAATGAAAAAGAAAAAAAATGGTAGTGTATTTGGCGAGATTAAATATATAGTGTATATATGTTTTTTTATGAATACAGATCACTGAGTAAAAGTGAATACAACGGCTGTGAATCGAATATGACGGATAAATAAGTAATGTATTTATATCTTATATTAATACAAATTATTGATAAAACCGAATACAACAAGCGCAAACTGAATATACCGACTATAAATAATAATTATATAAAATATAACTGTAAAAGGTGAGTTTTACAACAAAATGTTGGAAAACAACAATTGAAAAATAATGTAATAAGGGAACTAATTGTTCTAATTCGTGTGGAATACGACATGGAGAAGTTTTCTTTGAAAATTAAAAGAGTTAATACATAAAAATGACCCTAAACTTGACATCAAATCATAACTTTGACCTTAAACTTTGACAGTGCACAAATAGGACCTTTAACTATTCAAAACCTAAATAAATATGACCTTCGATTTTGCAACCCCATGAGTGAGTTTCAATCGCGCCTACGTGGAAAGGTAATCCAATCACACGGTGCCACGTCGTTAAAAGGGATGACTTGGAGGGAGGTCATATTTGTGCAGTTTTAAATAGTTAAAGGTCATATTTGTGCACTGTCAAAGTTTTGCTTTTTGTGTTAAAAAGGCGTCGTTTTTATTATTATTATTATTATTTTTTTTATTTCTATAGCTGCAACACCTAACTTTTTTTTTAAATTAAAAAATCGAACCCGCGCAATAGGCTGAAGGAAGCGCCCAAGAAGAGTAAATAACACCATTGGGCTATCTAAGTGCCTTGTTTCATGTGGTTCAACATTAATATATGTACATAAATATAGATTTTATACCTTATATATATAACGTAATTTTTTTACCGAGGGGGTTCGGGTGAACCCCATGGCAACCACGTAGGTCCGCCCCTATATTAATTTAATAATGTTTTAATAACGTCAATTTAATAACATTGTAATAACGTTAATTTAATATACTACTACTATTACTATCCTTAATAACATTAATTTAATAATGTTTTATTAAAACTATAATTTTTTTATTATTAGTATAGTTTCATCTTTAATTTAATATTTAAATAAATTATATTTAGATATATTATATAACTTAAATTCACCTTCTGCTTTATAATA
>NW_025891263.1:0-3212 GCF_002878395.1 Capsicum annuum
TTTTTAAGTTGTTATGTTTTTTATATTTATTATATTCATGCTCAGTCAAAAAATTAGATAAAGACTATTAAGTGGTATTAGGTATTAAGGTAGTGGATATCGACAAAAACTCGAAAGATTGTTCATTAATTTTACATATTTTTTCTTCTATTTTTTTATGATGGTTGAGGTTGTAAAAATGAGTCACATTATTTGATTTTTCATATGTTCTCCCTATGATTTCTCTTTATTTTGTTTTTATATGAGTTTTTGTTTGTCATAAGTCTATAGCTTCTTTTGATTTAAAACTGTAACTTTTTGACTTTATTAAAAGTTTGGTAATTACTGGCCAAACATTTACCTCTACAAAATCAATTATACATATGCTAGAAGTCTATTAAACATTTCTTCAAATTAAATTATATAAATTATATTTAACAATATTATTGATATTTTACCTTTTTCCATAATCGCGCGAAGTGCGGATCAGTTTACTAAGTATATAATTTAACATTTTAAAATATCAAAAAATAATCAAACTTGACCGTTAACTAATATAATGACAAAAAAACAAACAAAAAGCAGAAATAGCAAGTTAGAAAAAATTGTAAATATAAATATAAATGTAGTTTGGGTTCGGGTTTAGTACGGGCTAAACGACACTAGTTATAAATATAAATACAAATATAAATACAACATTGTACAAATACATACCTATTTTGTCATCACAGTTAGGCATAGAAATATAAATACAAAATACAAAATATTTACATGTATTTTTAATATATAAATACATATTAACATGATTAAAATACTTCATAATTAATGTATAAATAAGATAATAATAAAGTAATTATCAGCTTTTGAATTACATTTTACTATATATGGTGGCTCGTTTTATTCAGATGGATGCCTATTTTTTTGTCATTGGTACAGAACTTTGTTCTTCTACATTGACGGTTGAATGTGAAATTATGCTTCTCTTCGAATTGAGGCTTGAGAAAAGCTCATCGAGAATTGTAAATTGTGAATCAGATAAAACCGTTTCACCTTTATCAGAACTGTTTACTACCTTTATGAAAATTAGTATCTTAATGTGTTCTGAATGTATTTTCACTATATTTGGTGTTGATTTATTTTCACTCGCGTTTGCACTCTTTTTCTTGATCTATGAAATATTTAAAAATAACTTAAAATATTATAATATTTGTTAATAATCTCAAATTCAAGACTAATTTTTTTTCTTTATCGGTGATTTATCTTGGACTGACAGCTGAATATTTTATGTATTTTGTATTAATGCTTTTCACAGCTTATTGCAATTGAAGAATTGTGAATCAAATACAATTATTAGTGGATCAACATTAATATTGGTGGGACTGATATTTGATTGATGAGTCTGACCAGTATTACCTTTTCATTCACTAATCAAATAAAAAAATCATATCCATACCTATTTATTTGTTAAATATATATAAGAATTTAATAGTCATCACTACGTCATCAATGTTCTTGGCCTAATCATACACTGGCGTGCTAGCAATTCGAGACTAGAGTGTGGGGTGATGTGTTTACATCAATGTGAATTGTATGATGTGCTTTGGTAAATTTATCCCTTGAGATTATTGCTATGAATACAAAAGCAAATATTGTCATTAATTGTATGTACTGACAGTATATACAAATACATATGTATTGTATATCTTAATGTATATGTAAAAATGCATAATTTTTTGCATGCATATATATATGTATGTACATATGTACTGACAGTATATATATAAATACATATATTGTATATATAAATGTATATAAGTGAGAATTAACTGTCACGATCCAAAAACGAGGGTCATGATAGCACTTGTCGCGGCGTACCTTGACAAGTAAGCCTATCACCTAAATTGATACAAAAAGGAGAAAAGACAGAAATAGCTCACGGTATTTCTTCTAGAATGAAGCCAAACCATATAAGTAGTCATAACAATGCGGAAAGAAATTATCCAAAATGTCAATCATGCCCAAAACCTAGTGTCAATAGTGTAAGAACTACTAATACAATCCAAGAGTCAAATGCACTGAAAAACTAACCACAAAGGAATAATAACTGTCTCTGAATACTAATAAATACATAACAACTATAGACAGATAGAGGTGAACTTCGGATACATGAATGTCCGACCGCTACCTTAGAAGCTCCAACAATCGCCCGAGTCAATCACGCTGAGGCGCACTCGAGCTAAGACCTGCACCGAAAGGGTACAGTAGGCATGAGTACGGTCTATTTGTACTCAGTAGGTATCATAGGCCGACCAAGAAAAGTAGTAAATAAAGCATACAAAATATACACTAAGGGCATGGCACCTGCAATCAGAAAATGTCCCACAACGGTAGTCCACACCGCTTGCACTAACAGTTCTAATATATCTCACATATATTACAACAACACACTAAGATATTGAACACAAGTATACATTATGGGTGTGTTTGGTATGAAGGAAAATGTTTTCCATGGAAAATATTTTCCTAGAAAATATTTTCCTGAAAAATATGTTGATTTCTTATTTATTTTCTTATGTTTGGTTGGTGGATGGAAAATATTTTCTAGTATTTGGTTGGTGAATGAAAAAGTATTTTTCAAAAAATACATTTTATTGTTTAGGTAAAGCGTAAAAATATACTTTAGAATCCTTTTTTAAAAAATAAATTAAAAAAATTAAATTCTTTTACGGGAAGGGGGTTGGTAGGCGGGTGGGTGGGGTGTAGAATAGTTAGTAGGGGTGGGGTAAGAAAGAGTTTTGAATTTTTTTGTTAAAAAAAATTAAAAAAATTGGTGGGGCGGGGGATGGGGGTTAGTAGGAGCTAGGAAGGGGGAAGAAAAATTGAAATTTTTTAAAATAAATTTTAAAAATTTAATTTTTTTTTAGTGTAAGGGGTGGGGGGAGGGATGGGAGAGGGGGTTGGTAAGGGGAGTGGGAAGGGAGGATAGGGGTGTGGGGTAAGAGAAAAGTTTGAATTTCTTAATAAAATATAGATATTATTTTTGGGGGTAGGAGTGGGTAGGATGGGAGTAGGAATGGACTAAGAAAAAATTTTAAAATACTTTTTAAAACAATTGAATTTTAGAGGTGGGGTTGGGTTAGGGGTAGATGTGGGGGTGGGGGTAGGGGTGGCATTGGGGTGATAGGATATTGGGGGAGGGGGGCGGGATAGATGATTTTAAGAATTGTATGAAC
>NW_025891264.1:0-1012 GCF_002878395.1 Capsicum annuum
CCTGAAAAATGGAACTTTACTTTATGTCCAGGACCCTCTTGGATAATTGGATTTTATTTTCTGTCCTGGACCCTCCTGAAAATGGGATTTTACTTTTTGTTCAGGACTCTCCTAAAAAATGGGATTTTACTTTATGTCCAGGACCCTATTGAAAAATGGGACTTTGTTTTCTGTTCAGGACCATCCTGAAAAATGGGACTTTATTTTTTGTTCAGGATCCTCCTGAAAAATGGTACTTTATTTTATGCTCTGAACCTTCCTGAAAAATAGGATTTTACATTCTGTTCATGACCCTCCTGGTAAATGGAAATTTAATTTCTGCTCAGCACCCTCTTAAAAATTGGGACTTTACTTTCTGTTCAGGACCCTCCTGAAAAATGGGACTTAACATTTTGTTCAAGACCCTACTGAAATATGTGAATTTATTACCTGTTCTGGATGCTCCTAAAAAATAGGATTAGTTTTTGTTTCGAACCCTCCAGAAAAATATGACATTACTTTATGTTCAGGAACTACCTGACACATTAGACTTTACTTTTTGTTCAGGACCCTCCTTGCAAATGAACTTTACTTTCTATTCAGGACCCTTCTAGATAATTGGATTTTATTTTCTGTCCTGGACCCTCCTGAAAATAGGATTTTACTTTTTTTTTCAGGACCCTCCTAAAAAATGGGATTTTACTTTTTGTTCAGGACCCTCCTGGAAAATGAGATTTTACTTTCTATTCAGGACACTCATGAAAAATGGGATTTTACTTTATATACAGGACCCTCCTGAAAAATGGGATTTTACTTTATATACAAGACCCTCCTTAAAAATGGGATTTTACTTCTATTCAGGACCCTCTTGAAAAATAAAATTTTACTTTCTGTTCAGGACTCTCTTCAAAAATGGGACTTTACTTTTGTTCAGGACCCACATGAAAATGGGACTTTACTTTTGTTTAGGACTCTCCTCAAAAATGGTATTTTACTTTTTATTTAGGACCCTCCTGAAAAATGGGATTTAACT
>NW_025891265.1:0-1097 GCF_002878395.1 Capsicum annuum
AAAAAAACAAATACTAAAAAAGAAGTATTAATATATTTAAAATCAAGTGGGTCCAATAAAGGTAAAAAGGTAATTGTGCCTTTGAAAAATTTCCAAATAAGGAAAGACGACATTTATTTTGGGACGGGCGACACATAATTTGGGTCGGAGGTAGTAACAGATTTTTGCATATGCATCCATTTAGGCTTATTGGGTTTCCTTTCAAATTTTTCTTACATTTCAACCATTTTTCATTTTGTGCTTGTAATGTTCTACTTCAAACAGATGTTCACGAAGGGATTGTTCTTAATATTCATAAATGCAAAAGCACAAGTACAATAAGTCGAATCAGATGCAGAATCAATGATTTGTACAAAATACTTTGCTTGACATTGTTGAGTCAAGAGTTATCACATGAGAACAGCACTGATAGGCTTACAAAAAAGTCTCAAAAAGAGGAGCTACTAACAGTTCCACAAAATTTAGCTAGAACTGTAGTGGTCTAAAACAACTTCATCTAATAATAATTGGACAATATGCCTAGCAACTTCAGTGCCACATTCATATTCTTCAATCTCGAAGTCCGTAAATTTACCCAAAGAATGGCTCATATCCCATTCTATTAGCTCGTCTGGGATCAAACCAACCAATTGTGTCCACTCTTCGGCCTCATCAATAATATCAGCAATCAGAATCTCTTTGGTCATACTTGATGGTAGTTTGGTCCAGGTTCTAAAACCAGAATCAGAGATTGGAGAAAATTTTGAGTCTAGGTACTCTAATAGACAATCAAAGGCGAATCCTTTAAGCTGATTCATCTATTTTGGGTCATTACAGCCAAGCAACTCATCGAAAGCCATCCACAGAAAACTCGAAAACATTTCATGTTCATTGAGGAGAAAATGGATCACAGAGAACCCATCCTCTACAGGTAAAGCCTGTTGTTGGGGTGTAGTTCCAAATATGAGTTCAGCATTCAAAATGACCTGTTTTGCGTAGCTGAGTTTGCTTCCTTTTAACTGATCAATCTTCCTGAGCACTCCAGAAACGTTATGAATTAGTTCTCTGCAACTCCTCCTGGTGGATAATGAGGTCTCACAATCCGAAAGATCTCTATC
>NW_025891266.1:0-6923 GCF_002878395.1 Capsicum annuum
CTATTTTTGGAGTCGTATCGGCTTTTTTTGGCATTATGAGTGTATAAGCTTGTTTGTGATTTTGTTTGTGTTATTGTTTTCACTTTTGTGCGTTTTTCGTGCTCTGTGTTTATAGTATTTATCCTATGTGTTACCGCTTTATATCTGTCATCATGAGTCCACCCCCCGGCCTTCTTTCTGCAACAAGTCCGTAGTACACGTGTTATACACAATCTCTAGTTGAGTCACCCTTATTTTAGGGGGGAGCCGTCGGTGTTATGGAGTAGGTGGAAAGCAAAGCAGCCACTATCGATCATACGTTCCCCTGAACATCCTTGTTAGTAAACCACAACGTAGGTCAGCCTTTAGGTCATGCTTATGTGCATCATACGGAGACCTAGCGGGACCCATATGGCCCTTTGTAGGAGACTCATCTCTAAAGCATCCCTACGTGCTAACTGTTGCATTTTTAAGGGTAACGTGGTCATTTGACGGATTAATTTTTGAAAAAAAAATATATATAAAAAAAAGTAAAATAAAATTTTTTTTGTTAGGAGTAAGGTGCGTAGGCAAAAACGAAAAAGAAAAAAAAATAGAAAAAAGTGAGTCGAAAAGAATGAAAAAAAAAGATAAATGTCGTAGTTTATTTTAGAATTCTTTATGGCTTTGGTTCTTTACAATCCAAAAACTCAAAAAGGTTTTTTTTGCGTTTTACATTTGTCTTCTCAAAGTACCGTAAATTCAAAAAAAAAAAAGTTTTGTTTGCCTTTTCTACTTATTTGTCAAAAACAAAAATACCAAAAAGATTTTTCTTCATAATTGGTGGTGTCAGTGTCAACGCATACCTGATTCCCTTCCCTCGGGCTGGGATACGTAGGCAACCCTCCGTGCGTCCGGTAAATCTTTGTGTTGATCTTTGTCTTCTTATTAGCCTAGGTCTCTCGCCCCGTAATCTAGAGTTGTTTGCCAAGTAGACTGATTTCGCTCAGTACTTCTGTTCGGCAAATTGGAGTCATGAATGTGGTCTGTCCCATCGACATATGTTTGCGTCAAAAATCCCAAGGGTTGGGAATCTTCTACTCCTGTCGAATTTTTGAGATAACGTGTTGTGTGTTATTAAAGGATGGATTTGTCCACCAAGTCTAGAGTTCTGATGGTTGTCAAGGTTCCCAAAAAGTTAATCAAATGGTGCAAAATGTTTAACTATGTGGATCAGCAGAAACTGGTTAAAATATTAGGTGATCTTACGGAACTTCTGCATGTTACCCCTCATCCAGATTTAATAGAGGTTTTGTTGACCTTTTGGGATCCGAGTAGTTTGGTATTCAGGTTTGGGGAATATAAAATGACTCCTACTTTGGAAGAAATATCCAGTTTGTTGCATTTGCCCTATATCGAGAAGAATATGATCCGAGCACGAAATCATACTGGCATGAGATTTTTGCAGTCTTGTGGTTTAAAAAGTAAGGGTATGCGTTTGGGTTGTTCGGGCCCTCGGAAGTTTTTGATTGCTTTTGGAATGAATTTCATGTGACTAAGGAGAAGTGGGAGAGAAAGCGTCTTGAAGTCTTCACCCTCACTTTGTTAGGTACTTTAGTGTTTCCACTAGAAGAAAGACGTATTAATACCCGTTTGCAATCTGTGGTGATGGCCCTATTTCATAAGGATCAAAACGACAAGGGTATTAATCAAAAGGGCAGTTTCACTCTCATACCCATGATCTTAACAGAAATATATAAGGCTTTAACCGAAGTGAAGGGGGGAAGGAGGTTTTTTGAGGACAGTAACCTGATATTGCAGATATGGGTGATGGAGCATTTACATGCGCCTTCTTTAGTTAGACCATACGTGTTAGATCGTTGTATTCCTAATCGATTGAAAGCCATGGACTCCAGGTTGCGTTTGGATAAATTTTCGTTACCCGTGGGAGTCGACGCTTGGATTGAATTTCTTGAGTCAAGGACCAGGGATAACGTTTTGTGGACTTATCTGTGGCTTCGACCAAAGATAGTATTGTTGGGTTGTCAGACGCAGCTCCCTTTAGTTATGTTAGGGCTCAATTGCACTAGACCATACAGTCCTTCTAGGGTAATGTGCTAGTTGGGTAGGCTGCAGGACGTGCCACCAGCAGTGGATCTTCTGAAGGATGTTGAGTACTTCAAGGACCAAGCCTTAGGTGAGAGCAAGTATGAGCAGTTTTGGAAGCATGCAACAAAGCTGGGTGTGAACACACTCAAAGAAAGTTTGGATAATCTGGGCTACACTCAAGGATATAGGGTTTGGCTTCAATCTATCCCTCGGGGTATCAGTCAACCCTTACCAGTGCAGCTTAGAGGGAGAATACAGGAAGACTACATAGTAGACGACCATCAGGATGAAAGTGTAGGGTACAAAGTGAAAACACTGAGAGTTCAGTTAGAAGATTTGTTCAAGACGGTAGAAAGGTGTCAGAATAATATTTCCAAGTGCACTCCTCATGAAGCAGGAATACGGGCCCGAAGCTTCCTCCCCGGTATCAGGGTGTCTTTGCAGGATATGCAACAAAGTTTAAATGGGAGAAAAAGAACTTCAGAGGCAGGTCCATATCAGCCAGGGTCATTACGCAGAGCACCAGTCTAAAAGAGCACTTCTTATCTTTATTCAGTTTGAGTATTTTATGTGTCTGTCATTGTAGGGTGGTGTCTGTTTTAAGTCGAAGTCAAGTTGTTTTTGGTATTAGAGTCTTTATTAGTAATTTCACCTACGTCGTCTTAGGGGTCTATAATTTTGTTTCGTATTTGTTGTTTAGTTTTAAAGTGGTCAAAAACTTTTGTACGTTTTTGTTGTTTTCTTTCTTCAAAATGTTTTGATGTTACATCTTTCCTTGGTTTGTTTATTTTCGTTTTCACAAAACAAAAAGAAAAAGAAAAGAAAAGTGGGTAATATTTATGCACATGCTGCCCGAACTACGCAAGATCTGATTCATGTACAACATGATACGTAGGCAACCTACTTTTGGGTTTGATAAAGCCATAAAGAATGATAAAATAAAGGTAGATAATGAGAGAAAGGAAAAGAACAGAGATGGATACGAAAAAAAATATAATATAATAATAATAATAATAATAATAATAGGTGTAGATAAAAAAAAATCAGGATGATGTTAAAATGACCTCGCTACCCTCAAAAGCTGGTAGAAATGAACATGAATTTAGGGCAATTTTACCAATGTGATTCCCATGTTTGTTGTGTGCCCTAATCCTAATGGATGTCGTCTTTGATGAGCATGTTCTTTTAGATAACAGTGGTAGGTTTGTAGCACTCTGGCTAGTCACCCATACTTCACTAAATCCAAAGCAAAGCTCGCCATGGCTAGCAGGGAGATTGAAAATTCGCTCATTGACCCAGATCAGGATCACAGGGAAGAAAGTTCTGAACACAATGATGAGGTAGTAAGGCTCAGGCAATAATTGATAGATTTACACCAGGCATGGGCCAGCGGAATGCCTCCTCCTCCGCTTCCTGAAGGTCTTGGGAATATCTCTAATTATCCACCGCTCTCTCAGGCGAAATTCTTTGCTCCTACTGAGTTACCTGAGCACGCGCCAGGATTCACTCCGCGACATTATTATCCTGGCAGTTTTGGTGTGCCCTTGGCAGTTCCCCAATCAAGACCCGCTGCTCAGCCAGTGCCACCGATCACACCGATATTCGTGGCTCTGCCACCACATGAAACTCCCATATATGCTGTGCGTCCCACAATGAGGTTTCCTAGGTCTGCCAGTGAGCCAGTACTGAAGGTTTCAGATAGTCAGTATTATGCCCCGGAGCCTACTTTGCAAATGAATGAACCGTATGGGTACACTCAGCTGCCTGCATTTCCATTTGATACGGAGAAACCTGTCACAACGGAGGAACAGGATATCATAGCCCGAAAATTGAAAAGTTTAGAACAGGCTACGAGGAATTTGCAAAGAATCGGAGATTATAGACGTGTTTCCTATAAAGATCTTTGCATGTTCCTAGACATCAACCTTCCCCTCGGTTTTAAGATGCCTAAGTTCGAGAAGTATGCAGGACACGGTGATCTCATTGCACACTTGAGACGTTATTGCAACCAGTTGAGGGCTGCAGGAGGAAAGGAAGAATTGCTCATGGCCTTCTTTGGCGAGAGTCTTTTTGATCTGGCCTCAGAATGGTTTATCGATCGAGATATCGATAAATGGAACAGCTGGGATGATTTGGCTTCTGAATATGTTCAACATTTTCAGTATAACATACGCCTGATTCTGGATGAAAAATCCTTGGTCAACATGAAGAAAAAGAGCACTGAAGGTTTTAGGGAATACGCGATAAGGTGGCGTGAATAGGCCGCCAGGGTAAAGCCTCCAATGAAAGAAAGTAAGTTGGTATAAGTTTTCATTCAGGCATAGGATGAGACCTATTTTACGTATTTACTTCCGGCAATGGGAAAATCTTTTATGGAAGTCCTCAAAATAGGGGAGATGATAGAGGACGGAATTAAGACCGGCTGAATAGTGAGTTTTCCCGCATTAAAAGCTACCACATAAGCGATTCAAGGTGGATCTGGCATATTTGAAGGTAAAAAGAAGAAAGAGGATATGGCGACTGTCGTAGCTGGAACCCATTCCTATTCCAAAAGACCACCTCGCCCCTATCCCCAATCCCAAGCCTAAGTCTACGCCCAAGCTCCATATATTCCTCCTCACCATTACTACCCTCCACAAACCCTTTATATTCCATTCCACCACCCCCATACCCAGTGTATAGCGCGCAACCATATGCCCAAACCCCTTCTTACCCACAGTGGCGCGCGCAAGCTCCACAAAATCGTCCATTCGCTCCACCAAATTTCCAAAACCCCTCCAGACCCACCTTTCAGCCTAGGCCCGAGTATAAAAACGAGAAGGTGGTCAAAAATTAATTCACACCTCTTGGGGAGTCATGTGCTAGCTTGTTTGACAGGTTGAGAAAGTTAAAGATTTTAAACCCAATTCAAGGAAGGCTTTTAAATCCACTGCCGAGGAATCTCGATTATTCTTTAAGGTGTGCGTACTGTTCTGATATGCCAGGCCATGATATCGAGAAATGCTGACATTTAAAGAGAGCTGTCCAAAATTTAATTGACATAAATCAGATGCTGGTCCAAGCCTCGGAGGGTCCAAACATTAACCAAAATCTGCTGCCAACCCATGCTGAAGCCAATATGTTAGAATTGATATATAATGGGAAAGAGTCTTCGAGGGGTTATAAGCCTATTGTCAAGATACAGACCATTGAGGAGAAATCGGTGAATGTAGCAGAGTCTTTGAAAGCAATGTCATTGAACCGGAAAGGAATGAGAGAAGATAAAGCCCAAGAAAGCACAAAGAAACCCTTGATCACAGTACAGGGTGCTAGAAGGTATGTTGATTAAGTCAGGATAAACCTAAGTTGATAGTGGTGGGAGCTCTGAGTCAGCGTATCTTGACGGTGAAAGGAGCACTGGCAGCGCCTATTGTCCTCAAATCGGTGACCCAACCTCCGATAGTTGATACAAAAAGGGTTCCCTAGAATTATGGGCGGACTGTGATGACCTATCTCGGGAAAGAAGTTGTGGAAGATATAGATGAGGTATGGGGTTTAACTTGGTCAGGAAGATGCTTCGTGCCTGAAAGCTTAAGAAAGTCCAAGCCAACGATGAGTGGACCGTCATCTATCAAAAAGCCTATCACCGAAGAAGAAGCCGAAGAATTTTTGAAAAAGATGAAATTGCCAGAGTATTCAATATTAGACCAGTTGAAGAAAACCCCTGCTCAAATTTCTCTTTTATCTTTGCTGTTGCACTCCAAGGAGCACCGTGATGTTTTACGAAAGGTATTAAATGAAGCATATGTTCCAAGGGAGATTACAATCAACCAACTTGAGAAAATAGTTGAAAAAATCTTTGAGGTCAATCGGATCAGCTTTTCTGACAATGAATTGCCTGTTGAAGGTACAGGGCATAACCGGGGCCTTTGCATTACAATGAAGTGTGAAGATTTCTACGTCACTCATGTTATGATTGATGGAGGTTCAGGTGCAAATATTTGCCCTATTTCTACTTTGCAAAAGTTGAATATTGGTGCTGACAGGATCAAGCCCAACAATGTATGTGTTAGGGCTTTCGATGGTGCAAAATTAAATTCCATTAGCGAAATAGAACTAATGTTGACCATAGGGCTTGTTGAGTTCGCCATAGAGTTTCATGTATTGAATGTAGACTCTTCTTACAATCTGTTGTTGGGAAGACCGTGGATCCACAAGGCCAAGGCGGTTGCATCTATACTGCACCAAATGATTAAGTTTGAGCATGAAAGGCAAGAAGTAGTTATTCATGGTGAAGGAGATTTTTCAGCCTACGAAGATTCTCCCCTGTCTCTTATTGAAGCAAATAACGTAGAGGAGACATTCGTCTATCAAATTTTTGATATAGTGCCAGTGAATTGTATCCTTGAATGGCAGGCTATACCGGGATCGCAATTGTCTTCTGTTTCTATCATGATGGTGAGTGAACTTTGGAAATACGGATTTGAGCCAGGAAAGGGTTTGGAAGCATCTCTGCACGGTATAGTTCATCCCATATGTTCGAGTGAGAACGTGGGCACGTTTGGTCTAGGATTTGAGCCTACAACTGAAGATCTGAAGAAAGCCAAGGGAAGGAAAAAGGTTGCCCAATACCACTACTCAGTGAATCATTTGTTAAGAGCGGTGTCACGAAGCATGTGGAATTTAAAGTTGAATTGGTTGATGACTTCCAGAATCTTTTTATTGAAGATGATATGGTCGAAGCAGGAGAAGGTACCAGTATGGCAGACGTTCAATTCATAGGTCCAGCTTTCCGGCTCAATAATTGGAAAGTCACTCCTCTCCCCGTCAGGAGGGAGTTTTGGTAGTTTATTTTGTTTTTCTTTCTGTTTATCCGA
>NW_025891267.1:0-1312 GCF_002878395.1 Capsicum annuum
ACTTAGTTCATGTTCAAGTTGTGTTTGAAATAATGAAATAGTACCAGTTGTATGCTAAGATGTCTACGTATGCCTTTAGAGTGACTAAGGTGGAGTATTTAGGCCATTTCATCAGTGCAGAGGGGATCGTCTCAACTGATCCTAGAAAGATTAGAACTGTTAAAAATTGGCCTGTGCCTGCTAATCTTAAACAATTAAGAGGGTTTTTAGGCCTTGTAGGCTACCACATGGGGTTTATACATGGTTTTGGAATTATATGTAGACCCCTTCATGAAATGTTGAAGAAGGAAGGGTTCCACTGGCTTGAGAACCAGTGCTAGCCCTAACATTTGTCTAATTATTCCTTTCCTTTTATTGTGGAGATAGATGCTAGTGGTAAAAGAATTAGAGTTGATTTAATGAACCAAGGACGCCCTATTGCTTATATAAGCAAGTCCTTAGCTCCTAAACATCAAGTTACATTTGTATATGATATTGGTTGCTCTCATTTTTTCAATTACCAAATGGTCACTTCTGTTGTACAACTATTTTATTGTGAGAACTGGTCAAAAGGCTTTGAAACACCTGCTTGATCAACCAATTCACAATGATTTCCAGATTGCTGGTACATCCAAACTAATGGCTTTTGATTTTAGTATTGAGTACACAAAAGGCTCAGAGAATAGTGTTGTTGATGCATTCTCAAGAATGCTTGATACTGAATTATTAGCCATCTCATTACTTACTGCACATGATGAGTTGTACATGAAGATTAACGCATCTTGGGAGGTGGATCCTGCACAGGTTATTATTCAAAAATTTCTGACACGGCCTTTTAAATATTACACTTGGTGTGGTGATCAACTCAAATGGAAAAGAAGGGTAGTTATAGGTGATGATCAAAGGTTGAAGATTGACTTTATTTCCTTGTGGCATAGTACTCCACAAGGTGGACACTCAGGCATGGATGCTACTTTATAGAGATTATAGTCCCTCTTCTATTGGAAAACACTTACTGCAGATATGAGAAGATTCATCAACCAATATGATGTTTGTTAAAGACATAAATATGTTACAGCTGCTTCTCCATGGTATTTGTAATATCTACCTATTCCTGAAGATGTGTGGACTGATATTTCCTCAGATTTCATTGAAGGCCTGTCTAAATCCCAGGGTAAAGATATCATCTTGGTGGTGGTACAGAGGCTCACCAAATACGGTCACTTCTTAAGTATGCAGCATCCATACACAGCTAAGTCAGTTGCTAAATGCTTCATGGATAACATCTTTAAGATACATGGATTACCTATTACCATAACCATGACTATTGACA
>NW_025891268.1:0-2424 GCF_002878395.1 Capsicum annuum
TCGTCGCCGTCCTTCCCTTCCTCCGGTGACAACAGCCACCAACAACAACAACCTGCGCCGCTCCTCTCTAGCGTCGCCGCCTCAACCATCGTAGAAAGCTCTATCACCGGCAAAACAATAACGACCAGCAACACCAGCCCCCCTCCGCTGCCAGCTCTCCATCCGTTCTCCCCTCAGGCAACAATTAGCCCCACACTGGGACGAGACCAGCCTGCAAGAATTCAACCAGTGACTACCCTTGCTCCTCCTCCGAACCATTCTCAGCCGCTAATAATACAAGTTTTTCCAGATTTGGAGAGTCGAGATTTAATCGGTGTTTATCGAGGTTCATGGAGCGGCTCTTATTTCTCTTATTAAAATCAATCGAAAGCTCTTGAGGTCCATCTCTTTACTCCTGTACTTTTTTCTTTATTCTATTTTATTGAAATGGCTATGATTGTGTGTTAGGTGATTGTAATTGTTTGATGTTGTTGATGTTATGATCACGTGCTTGTTGATGTGATTCCGGTGGTACGATGGAAGAATTTGCTTAGTTTTAATGGTGCGATTGATTAAAAGGAATTTTGGGGAGGGAATCAAAAAAAAAATTGATAAAAGTGAGTATTATGATATTTTTGATACATTTTTGATGTTGAATATGATATGTCGTCGAGCGGGTAGGAAAACAGTAAGCTCAGGTTAGGCAAGTTTAGGATTGGTGTAGTGTTGGAATGATTGGAATATTTGTTGAATGTTTTGTTTATCGTATTTGGAAAGTGTATTTATTTAACCGGGGAATGCCCCGAGGTAATTTGTATTTACTCACCGGGGAATGCCTCAAAGAATTTTGTACACTAAGAATGCTCGTGATCAAGGCCCGAGGCATCGAGTAAAGCATGGTTCAGGACTAGTGTAGGTTATTTCAGTATTCTTATTTTGGGTTGTAATAATTGGACTGGACTTTACATTTTTGTTTTGTTTTGTTACTGTTTGATTATTTTACGTGTTTTTGTGTGATTTGTACATTTCGTAATGCCAAAATAGTTGATACACTCTACCCAAGCGACCGTGGTTGAACCACGGGATTGAGGGGTTCCTAACATCTTTCCCTCGATCAACAGAATTCCTTAGCCGGAATCTCTGTTCGCAAACCAGTTTAAGAGTCAAATGATTTCGAAAAGGATTTTCCAAAGGTGACTTGGCACACCGGATTATGCCAAGTGGCAACTCTAAATAAATAATCCTTTTCCGAAATAAATTTTCATTTCTTGTCACTTAAATAATAAAACCCTTTCGGACTTAAAATATACATTTTTTGGAGTACATAAAATAGGGGTGTGACAACTTCTGGCGACTCTGGTGGGGATAACAACAAGTTTTCAGAATTCGAGCTATTTTTGGAGTCGTATCGGCTTTGTTTGGCATTACGAGTGTATAAGCTTGTTTGTGATTTTGTTTGTGTTATTGTTTTCACTTTTGTGCGGTTTTCGTGCTTTGTGTTTATAGTATTTATCCTATGTGTTACCGCTTTATATCTGTCATCATGAGTCCACCCCCCGGCCTTCTTTCTGCAACAACTCCGTAGTACACGTGTTGTACACAACCTCTAGTTGATTCACCCTTATTTTAGGGGGGGGGGGGAGCCGTTGGTGTTATGGAGTAGGTGGAAAGTAAAACAGCCACTATCGACCATATGCTCCCCTGAACAGCCTTGGCCTTTAGGTCATGCTTATATGCATCATACGGAGACCTAGCGGGACCCACATGACCTTTGTAGGAGACTCCCCTCTAAAGCATCCCTACGTGCTAACTGTTGCCTTTTTAAGGGTAGCGTGGTCATTTGACGGACTGATTTTTGAAAAAAAAAATTGTTAGGAGTAAGGTGCGTAGGCAAAAACGAAAAAGAAAAACAAAATAGAAAAAAAATGAGTCGAAAAGAATGAAAAAAAAAGAAGAGGAATTTCGTAGTTTATTTTAGAATTCTTTATGGCTTTTGTTCTTCACAATCAAAAACTCAAAAAGATTTTTTTACGTTTTGCATTTGTCTTCTCAAAATACCGTAAAAGCGAAAAAAAAAAGTTTTGCTTGCCTTTTCTACTTATTTGTCAAAAAAAAAACAAAAATACCAAAAAGTTTATTTCTTCATAATTGGTGGTGTCAGTCTTAGCTGAAAATCCAAAAGTTTTTTTTTCGTTTGTTTTTGGTAGTGTCTCATAAGTTAGGGTCAATTTATTAGTTAATCGTTAGCCTAGGTCTCTCGCCCCGTAATCTAGAGTTGTTTGCCAAGTAGACTCATTTCGCTCAGTACTTCTGTTCGGCGAATTAGAGTCATGGATGTGGTCTGTCCCATCGACATATGTTTGCGTCAAAAAATCCCAAGGGTTGGGAATCTTCTACTCCTGTCGAATTTTTGAGATAACGTCTTATGTGTTATTACAGGATGGA
>NW_025891269.1:0-3400 GCF_002878395.1 Capsicum annuum
TCTTTAATTTTTCTAAAAGCTTCTCTATTTTTAAATGGTCTTCGCATAATTAATTTAATAATTTATAGGTAAATTCTAATAATTCTAACATAAATTCTAATAACTCTAATAACACTAACATATATCTCACTTCCGTATTTTTTGAATTACTAGGCTCTGATACCATTTGTAGGGGGGTGCAGATATTTAAATGATGTAATAGATTACTTGTTTGAAATACACCTTAAACATTATAATCACGTGCTTTAACACTTATATGCTTATTTATGTCATTAACAACACATTAAGAACATAAGTCCTAAAAAAAAAGCTAAATAAGTTCATCTAACAACTCTAGGGTGCATAATTACACCACAGATCACAACCTCACACTTAAAGACTTGTCATCCTCAAACAACTCTTTACTCTAAGCATCATAATCAGAGAATACTCCACACTTCTACTACAAGAAATACACTCAAGATAGTACTGCAATGACTGCATATAATGCAAGTTTCTATACTAAGCGCGTTATACACACAATTGAAAGATGAAGAGCACTACTCAAAACATCCTATTTTCAAGAGTTGACTCACAAAGTAGGCAAACTCATACATATTTCTAAATCAACGAGATAATACAAATCACTCAACTCTCACCAAACATGTGCCTTCACAATAAGAAAGCTACCCATAATCACTCACATAAATGCAATTCATCACAAATATAGGTATAAGAACCAAATTACGCTCACTCTCTCCAAGAATCACAAGTTACACAAGATGAACCATAGGTTTTCCCTTAGTCTAGTACTCCACTAATGCCAGACTGTTAAGACTTAGGATCAAATAAGTCTTTAAGGGTCGTAATGTAGGTTAAGAGATAGAAAGGAACTATTTTTTCAAGAATAGTGACTATCTTCCTTAAACACTTTAAAACATCACATTTTTCATTCAATTCACCTCGAACAACCAATTTTCCATCTCATCTACCTTTACACATATCTTTTGTTTTGCCCCATGTCATTAAGCTTAATCACCTACACTATGGATGGGGTATTGTCTACTGATTCATGATTCAATTTTTATCACAAATTTCTTTCACTACCAACCATAATGCATCAAATGTACACACCAATAACTATTACTTTGGGGCTTCACTTTTACCTTTTATCCTCTTATTTTTCAAACACCATAACAAACTTGATTTTATACTAAAGAGCTTAGAAGATTTGGATAAAATTAAGGTCATTAAACAAAGGGGATACAGGCTACATATGAGGCTACCAAAGAAATAGGCTAAATGCTCATTGGGGCTAACTAGGGATATGCACAATGGTCGGTCAAAAGGGGTATGAAGGTCCTAACCACACACTTCCATCAAAACCTGGACAAATACTCTCTCGCAGGGTTCCTCTACAAAAAACAATAAGAATAGCCACCACTTGACCACTATCGATCACAGGCTGACATATCAAGAAGTGTAAGAAATAATATAAAAGAAACTAAGAAAATAATTAAATATTGTAACGCCACGAGACTACCCCATTGACATCACACGGTCCTTAGAACCACAAGTGATCCTAAGCTAACCCATGATACTTGCATAACTCATGAGAAACTAAATATATTAAATAAATATGGAAAAGATAAGTAGAAAAGATGTGTTTTATAAACTTTTTCCATACAAAAATGTTAAAAACATCTACATTTTGGTTATACAAAACAAACTTAAAGTAAATACATTGACTCTGAGTGACCATCTATGAAGCCTCTATAATATTTAGTATAGGTAGCCGGGACATAACCCCCAGCCATCCCTAATCAATATGACCTAATAAAGAATAATAATGGAACTTTAGTTGATTCGTGTTCTCAAAACAAAAGAACTCATCACCTACTGTATGGAAGCCGCGAACTGTCTGATTATGATGTGTAGGCTACAACTGGTACCTACATTATGAAATAATGTGGCCACACAGACGTATATATGTTTAGCACTTTTGGAATATACTTAGTAAGTGAGGGTGAATGCTATAAGTAAAACTTAATTGATACATAATCTTAAAACACGCATGCTAAGTGCAAGTAGACTCACCAAGAGACTGAAATAAACTGAAAGTTGAAGTATCTTAAAACATGAGTAACAAACATAATAGGATAAGCTGGTAAATCACTACACTTAGTTTCTTAAATCTTTAGTTTTGTAGAGTAACTAAAACTGAAGCTTGGTATACTTTCAAGTCATGTAGGCTAAGTGTAAAAAGACCCGTCTTGATTATATCTAAACTAAAAGCTGAAATCTCATGGATAATAACTTATGTAAAGCAATATCTAAATAAAACTATGAGTCATTACACTTAGTTTCTAAAATTTTTACTATGAGCCACCATAGGTTAAGATTTTTCCCAATATGGATGAAGTTCAGTGATACGTTCATCGGTGCAAAATACTACTCCCAGAATACTTATATGCTCACACTTAGGAAATCCACCTTAAAATTATATAAGGGCTTATAGAATAAAAATAAGTTATGCTTCTCTTTATTTTAAATCATAATCAAGATGAACAATTGTGGATTTCATATCTTAACTTTAGATCAAAAGATCAACCTTTCTTTAATCATGCTATAATGTTTGTGAATGAAGTTTCAAATACTTAAACGTCCTTGTAAACTTAATGCTTGTACTTAGGACTTAGAATTCATGTCTTATTTCATAGAAATCCATAATTAAATATAATGCTCAATAAGAACCTTGAAATCTTTCAAAAATATCCAGTCCAGATAATGAAATTCAAAAATCAAAACATGAATATATGTAAACCTTGATGTACTTAAAGCTTTCAATCACATGGTTGTATCATACTTCAAGAATATAGCAATTTGGGTATGAACCCTAATTTAAAACAAGTAAAATCAATCTTAAAACCATGCACTTAAGGCACAAGGATGAAAGAATAACAGTAATCATAAACCCCACATACATCAATTGTATGAATTCTTGAAGAAAGCTTGAAATTTGAACTTAACTTCTTGAGTTCTTGAGGGAAGAAACTTGAATTTTGTTCTTGGGAAGAGGGATAGGGTTTTAAATCATGTATTGGATGTTTGGGGTTAAGAGAGTAGAAATAACGTATTTTAAAACCCCTTAATCCATTTAAGAATGGTTAGAAATAATTTAGGGGTGTGAAAAGACCTCAACGCCCTCAAATTAAGTCAAAATAGAGAAACTTTAATGCTTTGCTTTTGCTTGGTGGCGTAAAGCCAAAGACAACCTAAGGGTTGGCGGTATTCACCAAAAGCCAAGCCTAGAGTTGGAAGCACACTCCAAAAGCCAATTCCATCCATTGCCTGTTGGTATTTATCCCATGATGCACTACCTTAGAGGAGGGTCCAAACTGTGATATACACCAACTTTTAA
>NW_025891270.1:0-25108 GCF_002878395.1 Capsicum annuum
AATTTAAAATTAAAATTTACTTTAGTATTATGTAAGGGCAGAAGGCAAAATTTTCTATTAAGTCATTTAATTGCAGTACTCTCTTAAGTATATTCGTAAGTTTATGAACTATATGTATATTGTGCTGAACATCCTGAAGAAGTAATTGTTGCGTTCTATGACTTTTTTAGAGAGGGAAAAGATGCCAGTCAGCGACACTGAAATTGGTGAATTGCATATTGTTAGCACCATCTATGCTACTTTGCCACTGTCTTTTTTTTGTCACTAACACCTTCAAGATTGAGCATTTCTCCAACCCTTTCTTTGTGTTCTTGTGGGTGTTCAATCAAATTCCAAGCTCATTTTAAAAGAATCACATCTTTTGTGTCTTTATAGTGTTGAGGAGGTCAAGAATGGCTGGAAAAAGTTGAGTTTTGGGGTTGGAACTCAGAAACTGTGGAGCTGCAGCAACAAGATCGCAATAGCTGATAAGTACATGAAGTTGTCATGCCCCAAAATAACCCCTAGGCATGACTGGCTCCCAACAACACCATTTGCCGAGAGAACCAATTTTTCTATTCATTCTCCATATCTACAAACACTGAAATAAAAACATACACAACACTATTTGCACGAAATAATGATTAACGCAGAATAATTATCCAACAAGATATCGCATAGCAATTTATGAAAACTACAATAGTTTAGATAACAAATCTTTAACCCAAATCCCACACTGAGTTCATGGAGCATCTAAAGAGAATTACATAAGTTCAACTTTGGGCCTACAAACCCAACAAACTGAAAATAAGCTAAAATAACTAGAGATGAATAACAGCCTTCACGAATAATTCGAAGGCTCACCTCAAAGATAGAATCCACACGTAAATACAGTCAGCCACGAGCCTCTCTCTTTGCAGCCGTATCTGCACGTATGCAAGTAAGGAGTGAGCTATATGTAAATATATAACCCAGTAAGATCGTCGACTCGCTACTTTAATACCCCTGAAACAAGTGTTAGAAAATACAAAACACAACAAAGATACACAAACAATATGTACATAATATCTTTTATAAAATAATATCAATAAGATTTTCAAAGGGTTTCGAAATGTCATCTCATAACAACTCAGTCCACACTCACGACTTGTCATAAACGGCAGTGAAGGTGATCGGCCTAACACTCCGACAAGTCCACGACAACATATATAATGCCCGAAAAGTCTACTACGGTAGCATGTACAAGCCCCTAATATATTACGGCAGCATAGGTAATGCCCCTAACATATTACGGCAGCATAAATAATGCCCCTACCATATTACGGAAGCAAAAGTAATTCCCCTAACATATTACGGCAGCTATGTATGCCCCTAGAGACTATAACGGCAGCAAAAAAATATATATTCAACGCCCCAACCTCACCTCGCATTTCACCTCTAGCTGATTCTCAATACACTTCACAAAATAAATATCCACAGCTTGTCATAGGCCACATATTCTACCGAGTTCACGCTTGTCCCAACACATGGACTAGCCAGAAAAATATAATCTTTATAAAGCAAATTTGAAAAGCAAGCATCAAACCTTAAAGTCTCACTTACCTCACTAACAACAAGTTTCCCAACCTTGCAAATGCGAAGAACACCAACCAAACAACCTCCATGGTTTCAATCTGACTATGAACTTGCTACTATACGAGCTTTTTATCACCGCGCATGAACAACCAAAAACTCTCTTCAAAGCTATTTCTTTCCAGTTCAAAAGAAAAAGAGGGATTGAATAATTTCTTTCGTTGCTTTTTGTTTTTTTTTCTTTCCTACGCAGCTTTCTGCTACTCTCCAAAATAATAGGATTAGAAAAGCCCTAGTGGTAAACTTATAACATTAATAGCTGAAACTGAAGAAGGCTTTTGGCTTGTCCACTTTAATTCCCTTAATTACCATTAATAGTCGTTTATAATTACCAATTAACCCTTCATTAAAAGGAGATAATAAGCTGGCTATTACATTCTCCTCCACTTAAAATAACGTTCGTCCTCGAACGGGTCTAGAATCATACCTGAAGTGTCAAATAAGTGAGAATATCTAACTTGCATCTCCTCCTCGTACTCCCAAGTAGCTTCTTCGGTTGGATGATTTTGCCATAATAACTTGACTGAAGCTATCTTCTTCGATCTCAACTATCACACTTGCCTATCAAGAATAACTATTGGGCTTTCCTCACAAGTCAGATTCTCATCAAGCTCGACATCCTCTAGCTGAATCTTATGGCTATCATCACTAACATACTGTCTAAGCATAGACACGTGAAACACAGGATGAATTGCAGACAATCTTGAAGGTAAAGCAAGCCTATATGTCACCAATCCAATTCGGTCCAAAATCTCATAAGGACCGATGTATCTAGGTCTTAGAACCCTCCTGGCCAAACCTCATAACTCCTTTCATGGGAGAAACTTTAAAAAAAACTTTTTCCCCCTTTTCAAACTCCAAATCACGGACCCTTTTATCTGCATAGGACTTTTGTCTGCTTTGTGACGTATTAAGTCGATCCCGTATTACTGCAACTTTCTCCAATGCTTGTTGAACTAAATCTGGACCCAATAACTGTGCTTCGCCAGACTCAAACCATCCAATTGGTGAACGACACTTGCGACTATATAGAGCCTCATACGGTGCCATTTGAATACTCGACTGGTAGCTATTATTATAAGCAAACTCTGCTAAAGGCAACTGGTCATCCCAATGGCCACCAAAGTCAATAGCGCAAGCTCTAAGCATGTCCTCCAAGATCTGAATAACTCGCTCAGATTGCCCGTCTGTCTGTGGATGAAAAGCTGTACTCAACTCAACCTGTGAACCCAATGATTTCTGAAAAGATCTCCAAAACTCAGCAGTGAACTGTGCACCTCGATCAAAAATGATTGAGATAGGCACACCATGAAGCCGAACTATCTCCCGAAGATATATTTCTGCCAACGTCTTCACGCTATAAGTAACTCGAACTGGTATGAAATGGGAAAATTTGGTAAGTCTATCCACTATCACCCAAACTGAGTCATGCTTCCTGAAAGTATTTGGCAACCCAACAACAAAATCCTTAGTAACCCTTTCCCACTTCCACTCTGAAATAATCAACTTTTGCATCATTCCACCAGGTTTTTGATGTTCATGCTTGACCTGTTGACAATTTAAACAACTAGTCACATGTTTCAAAATATCAACTTTCAAACCTTTCCACCAGTATAATCCATACAAGTCTTGATACATTTTTGTAGCACCAGGGTGGATAGAATATCGCGAGCTATGAGCCTCATCAAGAATTAGCTGCCTCACATCACCCACAACGGGAACACACAATCTTCCATGACGACGTAACACACCTTCACCATCAATAGTGAAAGATTTAACACCGCTATTCTACACTCGTTCTCGAATCCCAACAAAGTAGGGATCATCATATTGGCAAGCCTTAACTTTCCCAACTAAGGACGACTAAACCACTATAACTGCAAGTAACTTTCCAGGCACTGTGTGATCGATTCGAACTCCATGATTTGCTAAAGACTGGACATCCATAGCCAGAGGTCGTCTTTCAGCAGCAAATCGGTCCAAGCTTCCCATAAACTTCCTACTCAAAGCATCTGCTACTACATTAGCCTTCCCAGGATGATACAAGATAGTGAGATCATAATCTTTAAGCAATTCTAACCATCGTCTTTGTCTCAAATTCAAATCTCTTTGCTTTAATAAATACTGCAAACTTTTGTGATCAGTATAGATGTCACACGGCTCACCATAAAGATAATGACGCTAGATCTTGAGTGCAAATACGACCGTGGCCAATTCCAAGTTGTGAGTCGGATAATTTTTCTCATGGACCTTTAGCTATCTAGAAGCATATGCCACCACTTTACCATTCTACATTAAAACACAACCCAACCCAATTTGAGATGCATCATAATAAATAGTGAAACCACCCTCTGCCGTAGGTAAGGTCAAAATTGGAGCCAAAATCAATACCGTCTTTAATTTCCGAAAACTTTCTTCACATTCACCCAACCATTGAAAAATGACACCCTTTTGAGTTAAGCGCGTCAATGGAGAATCCACCTTCGAGAAGCCCTCTACAAACCTTCGATAATAATAAGCTAAACCCAAGAAGCTACGTACCTCCGTAACAGTACTAGGCTGAGGCCAATCCCGAACTGCTTCAATCTTCTTTGGATCTATATGAATCCCATCTCTTGACACCACATGCCCCAAAAAGGAAAATGTGCCCAACCAAAACTCACACTTTGAGAAGTTATCATAAAGCTTGTGTTCTCTAAGTGTCTGCAGTACAACTCTCAAGTGTTGTTCATGCTCCACCTCACTCCGAGAGTAAACCAAAATGTCATCAATGAATACAATAACAAATTGGTCTAAATATGGCTTGAATACCCTATTCATGAGGTCCATAAATGCTACAGGTGCATTAGTCAGTCCAAAAGACATCACTACAAATTCAAAATGTCTATACCTGGTCCGAAAAGCAGTCTTAGTGATATCTTCGGCCTTGACTCTCAGCTGATGATAACTCGATCTCAAGTCAATCTTAGAAAAGTGGGTATCACCCTCTAACTGATTGAATAGATCATCAATTCGAGGCAAGGGATACTTATTCTTGATTGTTACCTTATTTAACTGCCTATAGTCAATACACATTCTCATCGTGCCATTTTTTTTCACAAATAACACAGGTGCACCCCAAGGTGACACACTAGGCCTGATGAATCCCTTATCAAGCAATTCTTGAAGTTGAACCTTTAATTCCCTCAACTCAGCAGGAGCCATATGGTACGGTGGAATAGAGATAGGTTGAGTCCCTGGCACTAAATCAATACTGAACTCAATTTCTCTCATCGGAGGTAACTGGGGCAAATTAATCTGGAAACATATCAATAAACTCCTAAACAATGGGAACATTATTTATAGAAACTTCCTCTGCTCTAGTGTCATGAACGGCAGCGATAAAACCCAAAAACCCACGGTTAATCATTCGGCGGGCTTTTACATAGGATATTATCTTTCCCTGAGTCACAAGAGTCATACCTTTCCACACAAAAGGTATTTCTCCAGGAATATCAAAACGTATAAGCTTAGCATAACAATCAACCAAAGCGTAACATGACGCCAACCAATTCATACCTATAATCACATCAAAATCATTGGCAACACAAGTAGATCAACTATGGTGTCCTTATCCTGAATAGATATCACACAATCTCTATAAACTCTATCCACTGATAAGGTCTCCCCTACTGGGGTCGTAATGATATATGGCTCAACAAGAGTCTCAATCCACCTCTCTAAGAATAAAGTAAAATATGGGAACACATACAAATACGTAGAACCGGGATCAGTAAGAGAATAAGCCTCATGAGAGTTTACAGTGATAATACCTATGATCACTGCATTAGATGCCTCAATGTCCTGTCTAGCCATAGCAAAGAATCTCGGTGGTCCACCTGCTGCCTGCGAACCCTGAGTACCCTGTCGACCCTGTACACGAGCACCCTGTGGAGTGTTCCTAGCTGGCTAGGTATGAGCATGAGTTCCTACAACATCTCTCTGTATCTGAGCAGTAGTTTGACTAGAACCAGAATTTTTCTTAGGACAAAACTTGGCAATATGCCCTCTTTCACCACAAGTATAACAAGGACCGCCAAGTCCAAAACAACGTCCACTATGATTCCTGCCATAATTAGAACATTTCAAACGCTGCCCAGACTGAAAGAAACCGCTACCATTTCTCTGTGTCTGCTGTTGCTTCCCTTGTCTAGCTGGATAACTATTCCTTGAAGATTGGCGCATTGACTCTGACTGCGTGGGACTAGACTGTCCACGATCAAAACCACTCTTTTTTCCAAACATAGCACCACTAAACCTACCGGAGTTACGTGCGTTTTTGTTTTCTCGATTAATCCTTTCCATCTCATAATAGGAGACTCAGAACGGAGAGCAGTGTCAAACACCTCAGAATAGGATCCATTGCGCACATTGCATATCACTGGAACACGATAACGAGCCTCAAGTTCATCCATAAATCATCTTACTTTCTCCCTCTGATCTACAACTAAAGATGGGACATACCTGGACAACTCAGTAAACTTAGCTTCGTACTCGGTGACTGTCATAGATCCCTATCGTAACTCATTAAACTAGCGTCTCATGTCATCTTGTTTGCTTAAGGGAATAATCTATCCAAGAACATAGCTGAAAACTCTGACCAAGTGAATGGTGGTAGTCCTGCTTGTCTTCCCCTCAGAATAGAAGTCCACCAAGCCTCGGGCGACCCCGAGAATAGAAAAGTGGTAAATTCTACACCACGAGTCTCCTTCAATCCCAAGGTAGTTAGTATCTTCTCGCAGCGATCTAAAAACTTTTGACGCTCTACAGAAGATGGTGTAGCATTAAACTACGGTGGCTTAAGATCCATGAAATTCTTTAGATCCTTGGGTTGCCCTCCATCTGCAACCGAATGATCAACTGTTAAAGGTGCCTGAGAGGTTCCAACATTCAACTGAACTTGTGCTTGCGTCTGCGAAGTAGTTTGAGGAGCTGAAGTTCGACCCTGATTAGGCACCAATGCCTCAAGTACATTCAACATTCTTACCACCACATTTGCCGACAATGTAACAGTAGGTGCAACAACTGGCACTGCAGCTGGAGTATCTCGATCAACTTGGTCTTGCACTTGCTGAGAAGTCACAACTTGGGGCTGCCCCCCATTCCCAACTCCTGACTGAGCACCTTTCTTCATCCTTGTTCGAGGCCTAGTTGGATGAGACCCAACCCGACCACCCCCACACATAGGATCTTGTCCAGCACCACATCCAGTAGGTGCATTAGATCGACTAGCGGAGGAAGAACCACGTCTCTTAACCATCTGCAAAATAATATTTAAAGGTTAGAATTAATTCAACTCAACGCACGAATAATGAATAAAAAAAGGGAACTTCCTAGATGTTCTATAGCCTCAAATTCATAAGTATGGGCGCCTACATACCCATGAACAAGAATCTACTAAACACTGCTCCATGACCCGGGACCTAAAGCCTAAGATTTGATACCAACTTTGTCACGCCCCAAAATAATCCCTAGGCGTGACTGGCTCCCAACAACACCGTTTGTCGGGAGAACCAATTTTTCTATTCATTCCCCATATCTACAAACACTGAAATGAAAACATACACAACACTATGTGCACGAAATAATGATTAACGCAGAATAATTATCCAACAAGATATCGCATAGCGATTTATGAAAACTACAATAGTTTAGATAACAAATCTTTAACCCAAATCCCACACTGAGTTCATGGAGCATCTAAACAGAATTACATAAGTTCAACTTTGGGCCTACAAACCCAACAAACTGAAACATAAGCTAAAATAACTAGAGATGAATAGCAGCCTTCACAAATAATGCGAAGGCTCACCTTAAAGATAGAATCCACACGTAAATACAGTCAGCCACGAGCCTCTCTCTTTGCAGCCGTATCTGCACGTATGCAAGTAAGGAGTGAGCTATATGTAAATATATAACCCAGTAAGATCGTCGACTCGCTACTTTAATACCCCTGAAACAAGTGTTAGAAAATACAAAACACAACAAAGATACACAAATAATATGTACATCATATCTTTTATAAAATAATATCAATAAGATTTTCAAAGGGGTTCAAAATGTCATCTCATAACAACTCAGTCCGCACTCACGACTTGTCATAAACGGCAGCATAGGTAATGCCCCTAACATATTACGACAGCATAAATAATGCCCCTAACATATTACGGAAGCAAAAGTAATTCCCCTAACATATTACGGCAGCTATGTATGCCCCTAGAGACTATAACGGCAGCAAAAAAATATATATTCAATGCCCCAACCTCACCTCGCATTTCACCTCTAGCTGATTCTCAATACACTTCACAAAATAAATATCCACAGCTTTTCAAAGGCCACATATTCTATCGAGTTCACGCTTGTCCAACACATGGACTAGGAAGGAAAATATAATCTTTATAAAGCAAATTTGAAAAGCAAGCATCAAACCTTAAAGTCTCACTTACCTCACTAACAACAAGTTTCCCAACCTTTCAAATGCGAAGAACACCAACCAAACAACCTCCAATGGTTTCAATCTGACTATGAACTTGCTACTATACAAGCTTTCTATCACTGCGCATGAACAACTAAAAACTCTCTTCAAAGCTATTTCTTTCCAATTCAAAAGAAAAAGAGGGATTGAATAATTTCTTTCGTTGCTTTCTATTTTTTTTTCTTTCCTACGTAGCTTTCAACTTCCAAAATAATAGGATTAGAAAAGCCCTAGTAGTAAACTTATAATGTTAATAGCTGAAACTGAAGAAGGCTTTTGGCGCTTGTCCACTTTAATTCCCTTAATTACCATTAATAGTCAGTTATAATTACCAATTAACCCTTCATTAAAAGGAGATAATAAGATGGCTATTACAGAAGTATAGGGACTCTAAACAACCGGTTGGGGTTAGAGTTAAAGATCTTCTTGATTGACTGATCCTTGAAGAAAGCATAGGACAAATAATTTTGATTGATAAGACTGAATCTATAATTAAAATCATGAAGCACTACTATTATGTCGGAACATTTTTAAATCTTTAAAATACAGCCATTTCCATATTTTTAATTTATTTATGGTAATTTTGTTTGCATCTATTTGTTCTTCTATGGTTGGTTTTCTTAATTTTTTGAGATTCGATAATGTTATTCTATATGAATAGCCGTGTTTACTTGGATTACTACTTAAGTTACATCTTACATCTATATAGTTTATATAATTTGCATATTTGTTTACAATTTTTTTGTTTCATTTTAATTTCCTTATTAGTGATTGTGTGTTACTTTTCTCATAGTTGTTTTTAGTATAATAGTCATTGCTACTATGACTTTTGTTTTGATTAAACTTCAATCGTCAATAAATGAGTTTTCTTTATTCGACGTGCAACAATTTTAGATCAAATTATATAAGAAAGATAATTTTTTGAAAATTTATGTCTTTCACCAATTAATCATTTTTTCTTGATTAAAAAAAAGTTGAGATATGATTTGGGAAGCGATATCTACAAGATAGTTTTGTATTTATTGTGTTCGAGACAAAACATAATACCTATGGCATTTGAATGTGGATTAATTTTAGGAGGTTCAAATTCTGAGATTTCAATAAATTGTATGGGGTATAAATCAGCCACAATTAATAATGCAATATGAAATAAAATAGTTATTTTGATAATGATTGTACATGATAAGAGTGTTGGTGGATTTCTTTCTTTGAAGTTATCCGCGCATCGCGCGGGTACGTATACTGGTTATCAATAACAACTAACAAGTGCAAACACACACAATTTATTACAAATCTCTTACTTGAAATTGACATTCAATAATTTAAAATTCAAATAAAATCAAATTACATCACATAAACTGCTTATACATTTAGTATACTGGCATCACTTCAAACAAATTCAGATTATGATGCAACCTTCTCATTGAAGCATATGTCATTATATATACAATATCCATCTGCATATAATTATAAAAAAATCATATGTTAGTAATTCATTATTACATTATGTTTTAAAAATTTATCCAAAAAATTTACATTTAACTAAGTAGAACATATAAACGAGTTAATTAGTTGAATTACAAAATTCATACTATAAGTACGTACTGCCCTTCTAATATTAAGTCTTAATTAAAAACTAAAAATCAAAAATGCAGTTTTATAACTTCTTATTTATCCGTGCTAAAAAATGGATTTGATGGCAGAAGTCTACAACTTTCAGATAATGTCTGCAACAACTAATAGATAATTGTAAAATCTTTTGTACAATTGATTTTTTTTCTAAAAAGTAAACATTTAACTAATTAGAAAATATAAACGACTTGATATAATTAAATTAAAAATTTCAGATGCTATTTGTACATATCACTGAGAAGCACATTATAAGTATATATGATTATAATATTATTATAATTATAGATTTAATTTAATTCAATAAGAACTCTCTTATCACCATCATATTTATCCATTACACGTCTATCTAATCTACCTAATACACAACTAATCCTTCTTATCCTTTATTGTAAACTTCCCTTTTTTTTCTTCCCCTTCATCAATAAATTCAACTCAAATTCTACATATATTCTCTTCAACTCTTAAATTCCCTACGGTATTCTACAGATTCCTTCACATACTCATGTAAACATTGTTTCCTTCTTAAACGACTTTAACATTCTACCGATTCCTTCACATACTCATGTAACCATTGTTTCCTTCAATTCTGTTAAAAGTTTTGGTTGTTTGCATATGGGAAGTGAAAGATCGCTTTAATCCTGATGCTTTGTACGCAATTGAAATGATTCTGCAGGATGAACATGTATCCAACAATTTCTAATTAATTTATATATTTATATTTCGATCTTAGACTAATTCATTAATCAATATTATATTTTTTTTATAGGGTGATCAGATACAAGCTTCTATATGTAGTTCTGTACGTAAACAATTCAAATCTAATATCAAAGAACGTGGTTATATGTTATGTAAAATTTTATTGTATGTAAGAATGCTACCAAGATAAGGGCCACAACTCATAAGTTGAAGCTTAATTTTACACTACAAACAGTTGTTAATGAAAAACTGATCCATCTTTTCCAATGAAGTTCTTTGATTTCCGACCTTATTCGCACTTAATAAATAAGGTTTCTGTGAACGAATCAGAGTTATTTGGTAAGTAAAATTACACATCAGTATTCAATGAATAGTACATAAATTGAGGATGTAATATTAACAAATTTAAATATTCTAGATGTTATTGGAGAAATCATTAGTTTCGGTCAGATACAGACTCACAATGCTGGAGGAAGTTCCAGGAAGTTCGTGAATATTGAACTTGAAGATGCTGAGTAAGAAAAAAAAATCATATGTTGATTATTTATAAACTTTATATTATAATATCAATAAGAACTAAGAAAAAAAAATCATATGTTGATTATTTATAAACTTTATATTATAATATCAATAAGAACAAGTTCTTTTTGCAGAAACAACAGGCTATCATGTACTTTTTGGGGAGAGTTTGTTGAACAAATTATTACTCAACTTCTAACTTCTGATAACCAACCTGTTGTTGTTGCTCTACAACTCATAGAGGCACATAAATTTCAAGGTAATAGTTATATTGAAAATTATTTAATAAATATAAATTCATTGTATCTTACATATATTTTGTGACAGATTCCTATACCGTGTGCAACACTTGGAATGCCTCTAAGTTGTGGATTAATCCAACTGATGTTGAATCTGAAGAGTTTAAAAAACTGTTAAGTATATCTTTTATGTCTTCTACATACACACACACACATATATATATATATATATATAATTTTTTCAAACTACAAACTAATATATCCCTGTCATGACTTACATTTTCTTTCTTTTATGTATGTAGGCTACTTACTGTTCATCATAGTAACTTTGACAGAATAACTCATACCATCTCACAGAAAAATAACTCTGTTGGATGAATTATCAAATGACACTTTACAAGTCAAGACAATTTCTAAGTTGTTGGAAATTGGGTTATCGAGGCAAAAATCTTATCAGGACATATGATTGGACAAAAGGTTTCCATACCTAGAATGTTATTGACTCCATCTGATTTAAGAATACCCTTTAAGTTTCAAAGAAGATAGTTTCCAATAGTTGTATCATTTGTCATGACTATCAATAAGAGCCAAGGACAATCTTTATCTCATTTTGGGCTATATTTGAAGAAAGCAGTGTTCACACATGGCCAGTTATATGTTGCACTATCACGGGTGACACGAAGACAAGGATTAAAGATTTTGACATATGCTGATGAAGGAGAAGTTTCAAAGGAAGCAACTAATGTAGCGTTCAAAGAAGTTTACCGTAATTTGAGTGTAGATTAAAGCTAATCTGATCCAAAGGGCATAACAGTGTCAACAATATCATCAATTTGTTGAGGGTTAGACTTAACTTTTTTTATCATTTATATAGATAATAAAAGTTATTTTTTTCTGTAGTAAGTATATAGCAGAAATTAGTTATTATGTAAGTTTTTTTATGACTGTTTAGCCTTTTCGTTTATTCTCTTTGTACGTTTTATTCAAGTATTAAAATAATTTTTTTTATAGAATTACAGATTATTTTTACATCTAATTAAATTATATAGGTAATTCCACAAGTGGGGTCTAGGGAGGATAGGATGTATGTACGCAAACATTAACTATCTTTTTAAGGTACAGAGTCTGCTTCCTAGACCTTTGGCTTAAAACAAATGTATAGGATGCAGGTTTTCTTCTTGTGATTGAATATTTATGAGGGTTTTCTTTCTTTTTACATATCAAACTAGAAAGGGCATCTAGAATACAGAGATACATGTGGTTCTGCCATCTTGCAAGATATAATCTTATGAATGATACCCAAAAACTAAATTGACACAAGTTAAATTAACCGAACTGCAATTTACCTGCATAACTGATGACAAGTAATGCTTCCTTCAAGTAGTCAGCTATACTTTATGAAAATGTGAAGTACTCCAAAAATTGCAGACCCATTTTTAACTGTTGACTGGAAAGATAATAATATGATATAATCAATTGTAAAAAAGAACAACTAGTAATTAGCAAGCAAGAAGTGATACACATAGAGCTGAACATGTAACAAACAATGGCATCTTTAAGTTTTCAGAGCACGAGCGAGTTCTAAGAAATAACGCAAACACTTTCATATAGCATTAGAATCTTTAACTAGATAACCAGTATTTCCATTAGACAGGAAACTTGACCTTAAAAATCAAATTGAAATAATAGACAATGTGATTGAATATTTTTGCACGTTATCCTTGAAGTCTTATTTACATTCAACATGTTTAAACACAAACACTTAATGTGCAAATGGGATATTAGCATCTACAAGAATTAAGACATGGCAATACATAATACCAGGGAAAAAATTATCCTTGAATTTGCTTACTCTATCGCATATGAAGTCAGATTCTAAATTAATTGAATTCCAATAAATAAAATTTATTTTCCAGTTAAGGGCTAAATCTATAACCTTTCACTGGCTAAAGCTACATATCAATGTATTATGTAAGAGAGTTCACATTTTATATTTGGTAAAACATATGTATCTTATTAACAGACACTCATAATCTGAACTAACAAATAAATATATGCTCTACAATCTGATATCGTCAATTAATCCAAGTTCGAATAACATACATTATATCCGAGATATCTAGCAAATATGGCCAAATTTCACTAAGACATAGTTCTTAACATTAATCAATTAACTCACTTTTAGTTTTTGAGATCATTGCAAATTGGTTCATACTGGAGACATCACATCAATAATGGGAAACAGATCAGCTAGCTATACACCTAATGACACTCTAAAATAACACATAGTAGCTCTACTATTTGCAAACTGTAAATCTTACTATCAATAGAAATCAATACACTTAATATAAATTTAAATAAGTAAAATCAATAAGTAAGCAAGAAGCACACACCTCTACAATCCTCTCTTGAAGAAGTTTGCTTGGAATAACACCAAATCGTGCATACAGTCTAAGGTATTGGTTGATCTGCAGGTTTTGGCAATAGATACATCAACCGTAGCATCTATACAATAGATAGGAAGCATAAGTTTACGTAAAGCATTATTACTTTCACATTCCACCTCAGAGGCTGCATATTTTGTAGGATAAAAATAATTAGTTTGAACACACTGTCACTATTAATCATCAGTTCAGACAAACAAAGCTTTGTCATAACAACATTGAAGTTTGAATATATAGGTTCAGAGACCAGAAATCACAAGAACAGCTCATGATACATTCCAGGACACAGAAGTCCTCAGTACAAATGAACTCAGAACTAATAACAAAATCCATGCAAGATTACACATGAAGCTGTTACATATTAACATGTGGGTGCTTAGCTTGCAAGTTGAAGCAATGTGCAAAATCAAACCCAATTTGTGTTATCAATGAATTTGTAGTTAAAGAAGCAAGTTCCTGTTAGATAGTCAAATTAACATGTCCGGCCGAAAGGTTTCAGCTAAAAGCATCATACAAATAAAATTATAAGTCATATGAAGCAAAACATCACCACACCTTTCTGCCATTATTTGGATGAATTCTGTTGGCCGCAAATGGATCAATATCTTTAAGACGGTTGTAAGCACAATTAAAATCCTCGCTCAAATGTTCAACTTCAAGATCAGTTGCTTATCTTAGAAAGAGAATAGTATCTATAAATATCGATCCTGAGTAAGCAAATTTAGACGAAAAACACCGACAACTTATTGTTTACCTGGAGAGTCGCTTAAGCAATTAGCCTCTCCATCTTCAATAGAATCATCAAGAAGGAGTGGACTCACAAGAGCCTGAATGAAAACAAATCAAATCCAAAAAATTATAACAAATACCCAACAGTTTAGAAGAATTTCAGGAAAGATGAAAACAGAATTCAGTAAATTAGCAAAAAGGAAAGACAAACCAAAATATTAGCTGCTTGGCACCATACTTATAAATGGAAAAAAAAGAGTACCAGCGAGGGTCTATTTCAGATTTTAGGATAGCTCATACTCTAAGAGGAGAATTTTACTATCAGTTAACAGTGTTATTAAAAGCTAAACAAAGCAAGGAACCGATGTGAAGCAAGGTATATCATTATTAGTAGATATGCCTTAATATATGCCTTGCAATCACAGAAACAAGATTATAGGAGTAAAAAGATACCATTAACACCATAATATAGCTCCAAATCTTATACTAATCAATAATTTTTGGTCGATTCTATATTTTTCTCAGCTCAGCTGCATTAGATGTCTAATTTCACTTGCATGTTCGAATTAAAGAGGAAATAATTCACAAGAAAAGGAGAGCATACCAGACCTTATAAAGACCATGAAATCAGTTACTAACTGACAAAATAAAAAGATTGTTGATCAACATCTACAAAAAATTTAACAACAAAATTCATAGCTTTCAATTGCACGCTCAAATCTATATATTATTAATAAGAGAGGACAAAGCCTCTACATTAAGCCACGTGGCAGCATACTAAAACAACATTTGGCATTTTAGGACAACAAGTAGTTAGGTTAGTTATTAGTTACCTATTTTTGAATTTTTACTTTTTGAATTTCCTTAAAAAATTCAAATTGTGACAATTAATTGATAATTGCAGTTTTTTAAATAGATAACTAATTTTTAAATAACTATTAACAAACATTATTTAATTAAGAACTCCTATTTATATTTTTATTTTTAAAATTTTTGACCTTAGTGTCTTTTTTACATTTTGGTCATTCTAAGACAAAATTTAATATTTTGTAATCCATTTTATAAGATTATATAAAAAGAGAGATTAAAATATATATATAAGAAAAATATTAAAATGCACTGCCAAGTAGTTGAGTATTTATCTGCACTTGGCAGTTATAAAATCATTATCCAGCAATATAGCAAATACATAATTATTTACATTTTGTAAATTTTATCTATAAAAATATAACGTGTTTTTTTCCATAGGGGCAGTTTAAAAATCATTTCATCTTCTTCCCCCATGAAAATCATACACTTCCAACACTTTTTACTCAGTGAAATATCCTAAAAATAAAATTCAAAATTTTGCTTTCTTGCAAATTTGTTTCATAGTTTCAATGTTAAAACTTGAACCCAGTCCATCTCTCTCTCCCTGTAGTCAATTATTTTTCTCCTAAATTGACTTTATTAGGGCTTCTAAAGTTTCTCAGCAAAAAAACGAGATGAAAAATCACTCCGACTAGGTATAGTACACTTTACTTTTCTGTTTGATGGGTTAGTAGTTTGTTTTAAAGTATGTGAGTGGACTTCAAATTTGTTCTTTGTTGGATGAGTTTTTCAAAATGTTCTATCTTTTCTGTTAAATTGAATTGTTTTCTTCTTTCAATTCAAGTTATAGTAACAAGACTGAATTCATAATCAATTGCATCAAGTTAATATGGCTGATAGATTTGATTTAATTTATTTTATGTTACACATTACTTTTCAGACCAGTTTGGTTTATTTTTATTATAATTGATACTTTTACCATTCATGTTTCATCCTTTTAACATTTTAGTTGCAGATGTTCAAAGGATATCCAAGAGACTTTTTTGGATTAAAAAAAAGTAAACATACTATAATCTTGAAGAAAATGAATCTTTTAATGGTAAGTAACTTTAATCTTGAAGAGAATGGATCTTTTAATGGTACGCGTCTTTGTTTTTGGTATTAAATTATTAATGGCAAGCAGATTACTTTTGTTGATGTAATTTTAAATTCTTAAATAAATTTCACACCATGACAAAGCACACAATTATCTCTCGCTCCTCTCTTCATCCAGTAGTTCTGCAAAGACTATCACGATTGTTACCAATGAGGATCAGTTTCATCCAAAGGTCTTCAGAAATTGAAATAGGTTTGGTTAAGGATGACAGTTCAGATGCGTCTAACATAAATCTGGTGCGTATAATTTTGAATTTTTTTAGAAATTTAGAAGTTAGGACAATAAATTACCTTCAACATGCAATGAAGTGATAATGTTCATAAGTTATTGAATTTGGAGATGTTTGTTCTTGCTATTACCTAAACATGTATGCATGAAGGATGACACTTGGAGTTTTTATAATTTGCTCAGATGACCATTCAAAAAAAGAAAAAAGATTCTATGGTCTTCTATTAAACAATGGATGAACAAGCAAGATACTGAACTGGGCCATTTTTAATTGTAACAAAAAATGATGGAAGCAGCCTCTCTACCTCGCTAGGGGTAGTAGTATGATCTGCGTACATTCTACCCTCCCCAGACCCCACAATGTGGGAATATACTAGGTTTGTTGTTGTAAAAAATGATGGAAGCTTTGAGACACCAGTCAAAGTGAATGCGTATGTCTCCCTTTGTCGACAGATACTCTTGGGCAATTTAGCAAACAAAATGTGTCCAATTTGAGATGCCTTAATTCCATTAGTCCCCAAATTTTAGGAGCTATGTCTGCAGACCCCTTAACAATAAATGTCTGCAGATTCCGCAATGATAGGTAGCTCAACCACATGGGGCTTAGTATCTGTAGAGGAACAATATAAAACTTTATGTGACTCAAGTCCAAGATTTTGAGTAATTTGAAATGATTAAGCTCTAATTGGAGAATAGCAGATGAAAAAAAACGACCAGAAAAGAAAATAGAACGGGTTCATTTCAAAAGATTTTTGTTGTCATCATCGGTCAACTGATGATGTGCAGAGGTAAGAAGGGCCCTATAAAAGCCATAGGGTAAATCATTAATTTCATCACCTGTCCAGAGCTTGAAGGGCTATATTTCATCAGCAGGAACATAATTTGGATCACAATGAACTACAAAATAACAGATTTGAGATTTTTCAAACATAATGTTGTTAATGACAAAAACGTTTCCCCTTTGAACTTCTCTCAAGAGCAGGTCATATATAAGATCATGAACCTTACATGATCTAATCTTTGTTCCATCTAGACTTCTCTTGCTAACGAGAACTAGACATCTGTCGACAAGATCTTGTATTTTTAGTAGTGAGAATTTCAGGTACTGTTAATGTTATTTCTTCGCGTGTATTCTATCGTTCTTTGTTGAAATTGTTGTATTGTAATCCTTTGGTTTTGTACATTTTACTTTGGATTTTGAAATTCAGTAATGTTTTTGGTTATATTCAGTGTTTATTTGGGCAATCCTTTTTCTTTGTGTTCTTTGAATTTGGAATGAATTATAAGCAATATTTCAATGCAGCAGCTACAACTTTGTACAACTACCCGGGCAATGCCAGCCCTACTCATGATGTGGGCGACATGCTTTCATGGCTAAGTTTCTTGAGTTTACCACATCGCAACATTTGTCCCCTCAAACTCTAATCTTAACTCTCTTCTTTATATCAAAATTATATTTTCATAAAAGTAATACATATAGTGGAAGATAGAAAGTTGAAGGCATTACAACAGAAAATTGATCATGCTTACTTAACTTGAAAGGTTGTTGTAGGAAGGTACTAATTTTTCTCCAATTCTCCTTTTTTCTTAATACATTACAGTTTTGATGATGGTTACAACCTACCTACTTATCTCTTTTTGTCGTAAGTGAAGGAGTTCTCAAAAACACAGTATTGCATTACTTAGGTCACCTAATTTTGAGTATCTGTATTTATTTTTTTGGCTCAGGTATTCTTAGCTGTTTATGTAATCAATGATCTACTGATGAGCCCATCTTTGCAAGCCTTGGTATGGGCCTTGCCATCAAATTGAAATAACTGCTCCTCTTTTGAGGAAAACGCTGTTCCGATTAGTGTAATTCATGTGAATAGGTTCCTTATCTCTTGCACTATTACGTGTGTATATATATATATATATATATATATTATATATCAATTTTGCATAGTTGTTGATTAATAGACTTGTCTATGCTAATGTTATCATTCAATTTACAGCTTACTATGTGGTTGCTGATGAGTCAATTGGAAGACAATTTACAATAGTCTTTTCGAAGCGTGTTAAGATGATTTCAGGCCAAACTATGGGGATGAAAAGGTTGTAACAACTCCTCCAAATAACCTGAACAAGGAATTTATGTAATTTAAAATTTAAATTTATTTTAATATTATGTAAAGGCAAAAGGCAGAATTTTCTATCAAGTAATTTAATTGCAGTACTCTCTTAAGTGTATTCCTAAGTTTATGAAGCATATGCAGTATTATGCTGAATATCCTGAAGAAGTAATTGTTGCTTTCTATGAATTTTTCAGGGTGGGAAATATGCCAGTAAGTAATGCAGAAATTGTTGAATCAGATATTGCTAGCACCATCTCTACTACTTTGCCGCGGTATTATTTCACTAACACCTTCAAGATTGAGAATTTTTACAACCCTCCCTCTGTATTCTTGTGGGTGTTCAATCAAATTACAATCTCAGTTTTAAAGAATCACATATTTTATATGTCTTTATAGTATTGAGGAGGTCAAGAATGTTTGGAAAAAGTTGAGTTTTGGGGTTGGAACTCAGAAAATGGTGGAGCTGTAGCACCAAGATTGCATTAGCTGAGAAGTACATGAAGTATAGGGACTCTAAACAACTGGTTGGGGTTACAGTTAAAGTTCTTCTTGATCGAATGATCCATGAAGAAAGAATAGGCCAAATAGATTTGATTGATAAGACTGAATCTATAATTAAAATCATGAAGAACTACTATTACGTCGGAGCATTTTTAAATCTTTATAATACTATTGATTCCATATTTGTAATTTATTTATGATACATTTTGTTTGCATCTATTTGATCTTCTATGGTTGGGTTTATTAATTTTTGGAGATTCGATAATGTTATTCTATATGAAATAGTAAGCCCTGTTTACTTGGATTACTACTTAAGTTACATCATACATCTATATTGTTTAAATAATTTGCATATTTGTTTAATATTTTTTTGTTTCATTTTAATTTCCTTTTTAGTTATTGTGTGTTACTTTTCTTATAGTTGTTTTTTGTAGAATAGTCATTGCTACTATGACTTTTATTTTGATTAAACTTTTATCGTCAATAAATGAGTTTTATTTATTCGACTTTTTTTTTTTTCATTTTAATTTCCTTATTAGTTATTGTGTGTTACTTTTCTTATAGTTGTTTTTAGTAGAGTAGTCATTGCTACAATGACTTTTGTTTTGATTAAACTTTTATCATCAATAAATGAGTTTTCTTTATTCAACGTACAACAGTTTCAGATCAAATTCTATAAGAAAGATAATTTTTTGAAATTTTATGTCTTTCACCAATTAATCACTTTTTACTTGATTTAAAAAAAAAGTTGAGATATGATTTGGGAAGTGATATCTACAAGATAGCTTTGCATTTATTGTGTTCGAGACAAAATTAATACCTATGGTATTTGAATATAGATTAATTTTAGGAGGTTCAAATTCTGAGATTTCAATAAATTGTATGGGGTATAAATCAGCCACAATTAACAATGCAATATGAAATAAAACAGTTATTTTGCTAATGATTGTACATGATAAAAGTGTTGGTGGATTTCATTCTTTGAAGTTATCCGCGCATCGCGCGGGTATGTATACTAGTTATTACCTAATAAGAAATTAACATTATTCTAAAGATAAGCTACTATTTCGTATTAAAGAAGTATTAAAAGGATTCTAACAAACTTGGTCATTATTCTAAAGATATCTTTTAACCTACGAATTTTAAAACTTTTAATGATGTAAATTAAATGTCGAAGTCTAGTGATTATGCTAAGTCTAAAATCTACCGGGCGAAGAGGGAACGATAAAAATTTGCCACACGAAATCACATAAGAACATATAAAAACACAACTTTTAAATAATAGTGCACAAAATATTAAATAAAGAAAAGAAATAATAATAACAGGTTTCTACGAAAGAAGAGTAAAGCTTGAAAAATTAAACGATCCACACTGGGATGATCCCCAACCTCCTTGGCACGTCCTGGTTGATTTTTGTCCCACAGCATGCCCGGACCCCGGGCTCACCCCCAAATTCGTGGGCTATAGGGCACAGATTTTTCTCAAAAATGCCCCGTTTGCATCGTTTCGCCTGTTTGTCCACCCAAATAGCCACGAAAAATTAAACGAATCACATTGAGACGATTCCCATCCTCACTGGCATGCCCCTGTCAATTTTTGGCCGACAGCATGCCAGGACCCCGGACCTACCCCTAAAATCGTGGGCTATAGTACACAGATTTGGCCCGAAAATACCCCATTCGCACCATTTCGTCTGTTTGTCTCCCCAAATGGCCACGAAAAATAAATGGACCAGACTAGGATGATCCCCAGCCTTTTTGACATGCCCAGATCGATTTTCTGCCGACAGCACACCTAAACCCTGGGCTCACCCCCAAAACTATAAGCTATAGCACACAGATTTGGCTAGAAAATGCCCCGTTCGCACTATTTCGCCTGTTTGTCCACCCAAATGGCCACGAAAAATTAAACGGACCATACTAGGATGATCCCCAGCCTCCCTGGCATGCGTCAGTCAATTTTTGGCCCATAGCACGCCCAGACCCTGGACCCACTCCTAAAATAGTGAGCTATAGCACACAGATTTTGCTCGAAAATGCCCTATTCGCACTATTTCTCCTGTTTGTCTAACAAAATAGCCACGGAAAATTAAAAGGATCATACAGGGATGATCCCCAGCTTCCCTGGCACGTCCCGGTCATTTTTTAGCCCAAGCACACTCGGACCCCGAGCCCACCCCCAAAATCGTGGGCTATAGCATATAGATTTATCCCGAAAATGCTCCGTTCGCATCGTTTTGCTTGTTTGACCACCCAAATGGCCGCAAAAAAAATAAAAAGACCACAATAGGACAATATGCAGCTCCCTAGCAAGCCTCGATCGATTTTTGACCAACAGCACGCCCAGACCCCGGGTCCACCCCCAAAACCATGGGCTATAGCACACAGATTTGGCCCAAAAATGCCCCGGTCGCATCGTTTCGCCTGTTTATCCATCCAAATGGCCATGATAAATTAAAAAAACCACACTGGGACAATCCCCAGCCTCCCTGTCATACCCCGGTTAATTCTTAGCCCACAGTATGCTCGGACACTTGGCCCACCCCCAAAACCGTGGGCTATAGCACACAGATTTGGCCAGAAAAGGCCTCGTTTACACCGTTTCGCCTGTTTGTCCACTCAAATGGACATGAAAAATTAAACGGACCATACTGGGATGATCCCCAACCTCCCTGTCATGCCCCAACTAATTTTTAGCTCACAGCACGCCTGGACCTCGGGCCCACCCCCAAAACCGTAGGCTATAGCATACAGATTTTTCCCCAAAATGCCCTGTTGGAACCATTTTGCCTGTTTGTACACCCAAATGGCCACGAAGAATTAAACAGAATATACTGGGATGATCCCCAACCTCTATGGCATGCCCCAGTCGATTTTTGACCCACAGGACACCCGAACCCCAAGCCCACCCCCAAAACCATGGGTTATAGCACACGTATTTTGCCTGAAAATTCCCCGTTCTCATAGTTTTATGGTCATGAAAGGTTAAACAAACCATACTGGGATGATCCCTATCCTCCCTAGTATGGCCCGATCAATTTTCGAACCACAGCACGCCTGAACCCCGAGCCCACCCCTAAAACCATAGGCTATGGCACACAGATTTGGGCAAAAAATACTCCTATTGCATTGTTTAGCCAGTTTGTCCACCCAAATGGCAACAAATAATTAAACGGGCCATACCAAGATGATCCCCAGCCTCCCTGGCATGCCTTGGTCAATTTTTGGCCCCCAGCACGCTTGAACCCTGGGTCCACCCCCGAAACTGTGGGCGATAACACACAGATTTAGCCCGAAAATATTCCGTTCGCACTATTTCACCTGTTTGTCCACCCAAATGGCCACGAAAAATCAAACGGACCACACTGAGATGATCCTTACCCTCCTTGGAATGACACAATCAATTTTCGGCCCACAGCACACTTAGACCCCGGGTCCACCCTCAAAACCCTAGGCTACAACACATAGATTTGGCCCGAAAATGCTATGTTCGCATCGTTTAGCCTGTTGTACACCCAAATGGTGGTGAAAAATTAAACGGACCACACTGGGATGATACCCAGCCTCTATGGCACGCTCCGATAGATTTTTGACCTACAGCATGCCTGAACCCCGAGCCCACCCCCGAATTCATGGGCTATAGCCCAGTGATTTGCCTTGAAAATGCCCCGTTCCCACCGTTTTGCATGTTTGTCCACCCAAATCGACACAAAAATTCAAATAATCCATATTGGGATGATCCCCATCCTCCCTGGCATTCCCCAATCAATTTTTGACCCACACCACTCCCGGACCCCGGGCCCACCCCCAAAACCATATTCTATAGCACATAGATTTGGCCCAAAAATGCCCCGTTCGCATAGTTTTGTCTGTTTGTCCACCCAATTGGCCACCAAAAATTAAACGGACCACACTGGGATAATTCCTAGCCTCCCTAGTACGGTTCGATCAATTTTTGGCCTACAGCACGCCCGGACCCCGAGCCCATCCCCAAAACCGTGGGCTATAGCATACAGATTTAGCCTAAAAATATTCATGTTTGCACTGTTTAGCCTGTTTGTCCACCCAAATGGCCACAAAAAATTAAACGGACCACACTAAGATGATCCCCAGAATCCCTGGCTTTGCCCAACAAATTTTTGGCCTACAACACGTTCGAATCCCTAGGTCCACCCCCAAAACCGTGGGCTATAGCATAGGGATTTGACCCAAAAATGCCCTGTTCGCACCGTTTCTTCTCTTTGTCCATCCAAATGGCCACAAAAAATTAAACGGTCCACACTGGGATAATCCCAGCCTCCCTGGCATGCCTCCATCAATTTTCATCCCACATCACGCTTGGACACCGGGCCCTCCCCAGAAATCGTGGGCTATAGCACACAGATTTGGCCCAAAAATTCCCCGTTCGCACCGTTTTGCTTTTTTGTCCACCCAAATAGCCACAAAAAATTAATTAGACCATACTGGGACTATACTATGCATCCCTGGCACGCTGTGGTTAATTTTTGGCACAAAGCATATACGGACCCCGGGCCCACCCCCAAAACCGTGGTCTATAGCACACAGATTTGGCCTAAAAATTCCCCGTTCGCACTATTTCGCCTGTTTGTCCACCCAAATAGCCATGAAAAACTAAATTTACTACACTGGCATGATCCCCAGCCTCCCTGGGATGCCCCGATCAATTTTCTGCAACCAGCATGCCCGAACCCCGGGCTCACCCACGAAAACGCGGGCTATAGCACATAGATTTGGTCTAAAAATGCCCCATTCGCATCATTTTGCCTGTTTGTCCACCCAAATGGCCACAAAAAATTAAACAGACTACACTGGGATGATCCCCAGCCTCCCTGGCACGCCCCCTTCGATTTTTGAGCCACAGCACACCCGAACCTCGGGCTCACCCCTAAAACCGTGGGCTATAGAACAAAAAATTAGCCCAAAAATGCCCCATTCGAATTGTTTCAACTGTTGGTCTACCCAAATTATCACAAAAAAATAAACAGACAACACTGTGATGATCCCCAGCCTCCCTGGCATGCCTAGAGCAATTTTCGACCCATAACACGCATGGGCCCCGAGCCCACCCCCAAAACCGTGGGCTATAGTACACAGATTTGGTCTGAAAATGCCCCGTTCGCACTATTTTGCCTGTTTATCCTCCCAAATAGCCACGAAAAATTAAACGGACCACACTGGGACGATCCCTATCTCCCTGGCATGCGCCGGTTGATTTTTGACCCACAGCACGCTCAGACCCTGGGCCCACCCCAAAACCATGGGCTATAGCACACAGATTTTGCAAGAAAATGCCCTATTCAGACCATTTCGCCTGTTTGTCCTACCAAATGGCCACAAAAAATTAAACGAACCATACTGAGATGATCCGCAGCCTCCCTGGCATGGCCCGGTCCATTTTTGGCCTACAGCACGTCCGGACCCTAGGACCACCGCCAAAATCGTGGGCTATAGCACACAGATTTAGCTCAAAAATTCCCTGTTCGTACTATTTTACCTGTTTGTCCACCCAAATGGCCACAAAAAATTAAAAGGACCATACTAGGACGATCCTGAGCCTCCCTGGCACGTCCCGGTCGATTTTTGGCCCACAGTACCCCCGGACCCTGGGCCCATAGATTTGGCCTGAAAATGTCTCGTTCGCATTTTTTTGCCTATTTGTTAACCCAAATAGCCAAAAAAAATTAAACGAACCATACTAGGATAATCCCCAGCCTCTCTGGCATGCCCTGGTTGATTTTCAGCCCACAAACGCCCATACCCCGGGTCCACCTTTGCACTATTTTGCCTGATTATCCACCTAAATGGTGATGAAAAATTAAATGAACTACACTGGAATGATCCCCAGCTTCCCTGGCATGCCTCTGTAGATTTTTGGCTCACAGCACACCCGGACC
>NW_025891270.1:28108-55210 GCF_002878395.1 Capsicum annuum
GCTCTAGCATACAAATTTGGCCCGAAAATGCCCCGTTTGAACCATTTCGCCTGTTTCTCTAACCAAATGGCCACCAAAAATTAAACGGACCATATTGGGATGATCCGCCGCATCCCTGGCATGCCCCGATCTATTTATAGTCCACAGCACACCCGAATTCCAGGCCCACCCCACAAACTGTGGGCTATAGCACACAGATTTGGCCCGAAAATGCCCCATTCGTACCATTTTGCCTGTTTATCCACCCAAATTAGCACAAAAAATTTAACGGACATCACTGGGACGATCCCTAGCCTTCCTGGCATGCCCCGATCAACTTTGGCCTATAGCACGCCCAGACCCCGAGCCCTCCCTCGAAATCATGGGCTATAGTACACAAATTTAGACCAAAAATACCTCGTTCACACCGTTTTGCCTGTTTGTCCACCCAAATAGCTAGAAAAAATTAAACAGACCACAGTGGGATGATTCTCAGCCTTCCTGGCATGCCCTGGTCAATTTTTGACCCACAGCACGCCCGGACCCTAATCCCACCCCCAAAACCGTAGACTATAGCACACAAATTAGGCCTATAAAAGCCCCGTTTGCACTGTTTCACCACTTTATCCACCTGAATGGCCATGAAAAATTAACGGATTATACTGTGATGATTCCTAACCTCCCTGGAATGCCCCGGTCAATTTTCGGCCTACACCACGCCCAAACCCCTGGCCCACCCCCAAAACCGTGGGCTATAACACACAGATTTAGGCCAAAATACCCTATTCACACTGTTTTTCCTGTTTGTCCACCCAAATACCCACAAAAATTTGAACGGAACACACTGGGATGATTCCCAGCCTTCCTGGCATGCCTTGGTCGATTTTTGACACATAGCACGCCCGGACCCCGGGCCTACCACCGAATCCGCAGACTATAGCACACAAATTTAGCTTGAAAATTCCCCATTTGCACTGTTTCACCTGTTTGTCCACCCAAATAACCATGAAGAATTAAACTGACCAAAATGGGACGATCACCAGCCTTCTTGCCATACCACGGTCAATTTTTGGCCCACAGTACACCGGACCCTAAGCCCACCCCCAAAACCGTGGAGCCTATAGCACATAGGTTTGGCCCAAAAATGCCTCGTTTACACTGTTTCGCCTGTTTGTCCACCTAAATAGCCACAAAAAATTAAACGAACCACACTGGGATGATCACCAGCCTCCCTGGCATGCCTCGACCAATTTTTGTTCCACAGCACGCCCAAACCCCTGGCCAACCTTCGAAATCGTAGGCTATAGCACACAAATTTTACCTAAAAATGCCACATTGGAATAATTTCGCATGTTTGTCCACCCAAATGGCCACAAAAAATTAAACGGATCATACTGGAACGATCCCCAGCCTCTATGGCATAACCCAATTGATTTTCGGGCCACACCACGCCAAAACCCCGAGCCCACCACCAAAATTGTGGACTATAGCACACAGATTTGGCTCAAAAATGCCTTGTTTGCACCATTTTGCCCCTTTGTCCACCCAAATGGACACGAAAAATTAAATAATCCACATTGGGATGATGCCCATCTTCCCTGGCATACCCCAGTCAATTTTTGGCCCACACCACGCCCGGACCCCAGGTCCACCCCCAAAATAGTGGGCTATAGAACACAGATTTGACCCTAAAATGCCCCGTTCGCACTGTTTCACCTGTTTGTTCACTAAATGGCCACAAAAAATTAAACTAACCACACTAGGATGATCCCCAGCCACCCAGGCATGCCCCAATCAATTTTCGGCCAACTTTACACTTGGACACCGGGCCCACCCCCGAAACCGCAGGCTATAGCACATAGATTTAGCGTAAAAATTCTCCATTCGCACTATTTCGCTATTTTATCCACCCAAATAGCCACGAAAAATTAATTAGACCATACTGGGATGATCCTATGCATCCCATGCACGCCTTGGTTGATTTTTGACCCACGCACATACGGACACCGAGCCCACCCCCAAAATCGTGGGCTATAGCACACAGATTTGGCCTAAAAATTCCCTGTTCGCATAGTTTTGCCTATTTGTCCACCCAAATATCCATGAAAAATTAAATGTACTACACTAGGATGATCCCCAGCCTCCCTGGGATGCCCCAGTCAATTTTCGACCCACAACACGCCCGAACCCCTGGCTCACCCATGAAACTGCGGGCTATAGCACACAGATTTGGTCCGGAAATGCACTATTTACATCGTTTTACCTATTTGTCCACCCAAATGGCCACGAAAAATTAAACGGATCACACTGGGATAATGCCAAGTCTCCCTGGCATGTCTCGATCGATTTTTGGGCCACAGCACAATCAGACCCCGAGCCTACCCCCAAAACTGTGGGCTATAGAACACAAAATTGGCTCGATAATGCCCCATTTGCATCATTATGACTGTTTGTCCTCACAAATTACCACAAAAAAATTGTGGGCTATAGCATAGCGATTTGACCCAAAAATGCCCTGTTCGCACCGTTTCTCCTCTTTATCCACCCAAATGGCCACAAAAAATTAAATGGACCACACTGGGATAATCCCCGGCCTCCCTGGCATGCCTCGATCAATTTTCATCCCACATCACGCTTGGACACCGGGCCCTCCCCCAAAACCATGGGCTATAGCACACAGATTTGGCCCAAAAATTCCCCGTTCACACCGTTTCGCTTTTTTGTACCCCCAAATAGCCACGAAAAATTAATTAGACCATACTGGGACTATACTATGCATCCCTGGCATGCTGCGGTTAATTTTTGGCACAAAGAATGTATGGACCCCGGGACCACCCCCAAAACCGTGGTCTATAGCACACAGATTTGGCCTAAAAATTCCCCGTTCGCACTATTTCGCTTGTTTGTCCACCCAAATGGCCACGAAAAACTAAATGTACTATACTGGCATGATCCCCAGCCTCCTTGGGATGCCCCGATCAATTTTCGGCCAACAGCACGCCCGAACCCCGGGCTCACCCACAAAAATGGGGGCTATAGCACACAGATTTGGTCCGAAAATGCCCCATTCGCATCGTTTTGCTTGTTTGTCCACCAAAATGGCCACAAAAAATTAAACAGACTACACTGGGATGATCCCCAGCCTCCCTGGCACGCCCTCTTCAATTTTTGGGCCACAGCACACCCGAACCCCGGGCTTACCCCCAAAATTGTGGGCTATAGAACTCAAAATTGGCCCAAAAATACCCCATTCGCATTATTTCGGCTGTTGGTCTACCTAAATTGTCACAAAAAAATAAACGGACCACACTGTTTCACCTGTTTGTGCACTCCAATAGACATGAGAAATTAAATAAACCACACTGGGATGATCCCTAGACTCCCTAGCATGCCCCGGTCAATTTTTGGCCCACAGCACGCCTGGACCCCAGGCCCACTCCCAAAACCGTGGGCAATAGCACTTAGATATTGCCCGAAAATGCCCTGTTTGCACCGTTTCGCCTGTTTGTCCATCCAAATGGCAACAAAAAATTAAACGGACCACACTAGGATGATTACCAACCTCCCTGGCATGCCCCACTCGATTTTTGGCCCACAAAACGCCCGTACCCCAGGCCTACCCCCGAAACCGCGGGCTATAGCACACAGATTTTGCCCGAAAAATTCTCCGGTCGCACTGTTTTGTTTTTTCGTCCACCCAAATGGCCACAAAAAATTAAACAGACAATATTGGGATAATCCTCTGCGTCCCTGGCATGCTCCGATTAATTTTTAAAGCACAACACACACGGACCCCGGGCCAACCCCCAAACCCGTGGGCAAAAGCACACAGATTTGGCCTATAAATTCATCGTTCACACAATTTGTCCTGGTTGTCAACCCAAATGGCCACGACATATTAAACGGACCATACTGGGATGATCCCCGACCTCCCTAGGATTCCCCAATCAATTTTTAGACCACAGCACGCCCGGATCCTGGGCTCACCCATGAAACCGCAGGCTATAGCACACAGATTAGGTCCAAAAATGCCCCATTGCACTGTTTCTTCTGTTTGTCCTCCCAAATAGCCACAAAAAATTAAACAGTCCATACTGGGATGATCCCCAGCCTCCCTGACATGCCTCTTCTAATTTTTAGCCCACAGCATGCTCGGACCATGGGTCCATCCCCAAAGCCGTATGTAATAGCACATAGATTTGGCCCGAAAATGCCCCATTAGCACCGTTTCGCCTGTTTGTACACCCAAATAGCAACGAAAAATTAAATGGACCACACTGGACGATCCCCAACCTCCCTAACACGCCTTGATCAATTTTTAGGCCACAACACACTTGAACCCCGGGCCCACCCCCAAAATAGCAGGCTATAGCACACAGATTTGGCCCAAAAATGTACCGTTCGCACCGTTTTGCCTGTTTGTACACCCAAATAGCCGCAAAAAACTAAATGGATGACAATGGAATGATCCTCAGCCTCCCTGGCATGCCCCGATCAATTTTGACCCATAGCACGCCTGGATCCTGGTCCCACCCCTGAAATCGTGGGCTGTAGCACACTGATTTGGACAGAAAATACCCCGTTCACACCGTTTTACCTGTTTGTCCACCTAAATGGCCACAAAAAATTAAACAGACCACACTGGGATAATCCCAGCCTCCCTTACATGCCCCGGTCAATTTTAGGCACACAGCACGCCCGAACCCCAGGCTCACTCTCAAAACCGTAGGCTATAGCACATAGATTTGGCCCGAAAATGGGACTAAAATGGGATGATCTACAGCCTCCATGGTACGCCCCGATCGAATTTTTTCTCATAGTACGCCTGGACCTTGGGCCCACCCCCAAAACCGTGGGCTATAGTACACGGATTTTGCCTAAAAATGCCCCATTCGCATCGTTTTGCCTGTTTATCCATCCAAATGGCCACAAAAAATTAAACGGACCACACTGGGATGATTCCCAGCCTCCCTGGCATGCCCCGGTTGATTTTTGGTCCACAGCACGCTCGGACCCCAAGGCCACCCCTGAAATCGCGGGCTATAACCCATAGATTTGGCCAAAAAATGCCCCTTTGCATTGTTGTGCTTGTTTTTCCATCCAAATGGCCACGAAAAATTAAATGGACTACACTGCGATGATCCCCAGCCTCCCTAGCATGCCTCAATCGATTTTTGGCCTACAGCACACCCGGACTCCGGGCCTACCCCCAAAACCGTGGGCAATAGTACACAAATTTAGCCCGAAAATCCCAAGCCTCCCTGGCACGCAGCAATCGATTTTCAGCCCACAGCACACCTGGACCTTGGGCCCTCCCCTAAAATCATGGGCTATAGCATACAGATTTGGCCCAAAAAATACCCTGTTCGCACCGTTTCAACTTTTTATCCACCCAAATGGCCACGAAAAATTATAAAACGCTACACTAAGATGATCCCCAGTGTTCCTGGCACCCCCTATTTACTTTTGGCTTACAGCACACCCGAACCTTAGGCCCACCCCCAAAACCATGTGCTATAGCACACAAATTTGGCCAAAAAATAGCCCGTTCTCACCGTTTTGCCTGTTTGTCCACCCAAATGTAGATCTGATACCAGTAAGACGGATCGAGTCCAAGAAATTTTAGGTCGATAGATCCATCCGGATGTTGGATGATCCGTTCGATCTGAGAACGTTCAGAATACGTTCGTGTAGGGCGAGTGATGGCCTCAAAGTGCCAGTCATTACTATGTAGGATATCATCCCATACGAGAGATTTAGGAACAAAGACCGTGCTACGATCTTTGTTTGCTTCCATAAGAGTGGTAACACCCTTCGGGCTCGTGAATCTAGCTTTAGGGGCTAGAGTAGTTCCCATGAGGCGATAGTATACACGGTATATAATCGCTATTTCTCGGGTATTATCCTTACTATTCATGTTTTTAGTTTTAACATTTAGCGTTAAAACATCCATGATGTTAGGATCGTTGATGTCAACCGAGAAGTTTGGGTAACAGTTAAAGTAAACCGGGCCGTCGGCAAGGTTACTTTGAATTACCCCTAAGAGTGAATCGTCAAAATTTAAGAGACGAGCATCTCTTAGGATAGCACAGACAGGTATATCTAAACCTTGCCTGAAGAGAGGTTTAATAGCAACTTGTACTAAACCAACATGCAGATAATTAAACTGATTTTTAAATCGGTTTATATCTAATTCATTAAACAGTTGAATAATTTCCAAAGAATTATTTATGGCGACAGTAGACTCAGAGGTCTTAATATTATGTTTTTTCAAAAAACTAAATTTTCCTATTTGATAGATAGTATTGAAAGATTCTTCTGGAATACTCCAGTTTTGAAGATCATTTTCAATAGTAGCAATCGGAGTTGCTGAAGAAGATAGGTTAACAGTATTTTTGACATGACTGTTCATCATTAAAGAGACTGTCTAGAGACTAACAGAGCAGCAAATATGTTTAAACAGGCAAGTATATTAATTTAAACAAGTATGAAATAACGAAAACCAATTATGCAGATATGTCTAAGGCTTATAGGATCTTAACAAGTTTTAATGGCATTACTCTAAAGACTGCTAAGTGTTTTAACTGTGACGGGACCACCAACAAGGTCTAACACGCTTCTCCTAAGCTTAACGACCTACTTTCAGGCTGACCAACGTCTACACCGAAGATTAATCGGTTCCAAAAAACACTTAAACAGTACCTAGAAACCCCATACTTGGATTAAAACCCCTTTATAAGACAAGACATAATAACATAATTAAAGTTTAAGGTAAATCATACAAGATTAAATTAATATGTTCTTATATAAACATATATTCGCTCATGCTCTAGACAGATTATACGTTTAGCTGCTCATGCTAAGCGTATAACCTGCCAACATGGCTCTGATACCAGTAAGACGGATCGAGAGTATTATATTTAAAAACAAGCAGTATTAAGTAATGAGCAGTATTAAGTAAAGAGGGATTAACAAACTTACAAAGTTTATTTATGAAAACATGGAAAAGATTACAAGAGACAGTAGTACAAGAGAGATTGGGCAAGGAGATTTCTATGGGAGAAATTTCTGAATGCCTTCTCTAGTGGAGAGCTAGGCCTTAAATAGGCAGAGAATTACATCATGTGTAATAGATTTAATACAAGTGGACGGCTAAGATATTGCCGACAAAAGTAGGTGGTTGCTTTTTTTAAAAAGCAGATGCTTTACTTTTTTGATCAGTCATATCTGTTTGGAATAGTGCTTTGCTTTTGTCCTTGAACGGGACAGCTGGATTCCTTTTAGGAATAGTAACTTGCCCTTTCAAGAGGTAATTCCGGCCCTTTGGACCTCTATCTCTTGGAAAGGTCAGATTCTTATTCTTAATAGGGATCGAGGTAGGCCATAGCAATCCCTTTGGGATCTAGCATATCGCCATTGTCACTGCTACTTCCGGTTGAAGCTGCTTCTGCAATAAGCTGTAGCAATTCTTCGGTGTTGTCAGTAGTGTCTGGTCCATCTAAACTGTCCAGGGCTTGTTTCAATTTTTCCTTTAAAGCTTTCTTTGAAGCGGGAGAATGAGGAGAAGCCGTCGTGGCAGCTTTTCCTTTGTCGGAAATTTTAGGAATGGTTGGCTTAGGCGTCCAACCCTTGATTTTGATTTCCTTGGATAAGTACTTGATCCTGTGCTGTTCTTCTCTGGAGAAGTTCCAGGTTATGATATATGATATTCGTTTCTTAACGAAGAACTTGCACATTTGAATGTGCTCCGGTAAGGTAGAACAAGCTTCTTTTGCCAAGAAGTCCGGGAATCGATTAAGAAACTGTTGAGGAAGAACATCTTTAGTTCCTCCAAAGCAGGTCCACCATTCATAGAACCATCTAGGTATAGTGGCTTCGATCATGGCGGGGCAGTATTTCACAAACCACGTATGTCCTGGGCGAACATAAATGAAATTAAACCATGCTGCTCTGTAATCATGCCAATTATAGGTCTGAGGCCGGTGAGGCATTGATAGAGCAATAGGAGTATGTAAGTGGTCAACAAACCAATTGAAAGGAGTCAATATCCTTTTTATGGTGAATTTTGAGTAACTAATATAATCTGGATTGTTGCTATCCAGTGAATGCTCTACTTCGATCGAATCCGTGTCGACCAAAATAGCTTCATAATATCTTCTAGTTTTCAGTGGATCTTCAGTGTCCACAAAGTTGTTATTAGTGTATACCGGCTTGATTAGCTGGTTGATAGGATATCCTTCGTAAGCCTTGTCTAGAGCAAGAATCGGCATTACCGTGGAGATAACGAACTTGAATTCCTCTTTAGTAGGAGAGGCAGGAGTCACTTTAGCTGCAGTAGGATTTACTGCTTGGGCGAAGGTCTCTGGGACCTTCATAGCATAACTTTGCTTAGTCTGGATAGAGGAAGAGCTTGCTGCTGATGATCCTTTGTCCAGGGGCAAATTTGTCTTTAAATCGACCAATTTCGTCGGTATTGGCGGAGATAGTTTAGGGAATTGTACTTCTGTCAGGGCAGAATATTTGTTGAGAGTTTCTGTCTTGATAGCAGGCCTCTGTGGGACTGTAGGTCGTAACGGATTTGTGGCTGGTGTTGGTGAGTCGAATGGTCTAGCCATTCGTTGTTGCTCTGTTTTGGGGCTACTGCCCGAGAGTGTCGGTCTCATGGCCCTGTAGAAATTCTCTTGTTAGAAAATCGGGGAGGGAGTTAGTTTCTCCTTTAATAAATTCAATTTGGAAATCAAAGCTAGATAGGAGAGCTTGCCATCTAGCAAATATTTGTTTCGAAACGAGATTTTTAACATCCTTTTGTAAAATTTCTTTAGCTGATTTGCAATCGACTCTGAGAAGAAATTCCTTATTAATAAGGTCATCTTGAAACTTTGTGATACATAGCACTATAGACAAAACTTCCTTTTTGACAGTGCTGTAATTCTTTTGGGCGGAATTCCAGACTCCTGAGGTGAATCGAACTAATTGTTCTGAGGAAGTACTATCTACCCTTTGCTTCAGGATACCGCCATATCCTATATCTGAGGCATCCGTTTCGACAATCATATAGGCATCAGGATTGGGGATACCTAGACAAGGGAGATTTTTAACTAAAGATTTAATCTTAATGATGGCATTGGTTTGCTCAGAACTCCAAGGAACTGGATTTTTCTTAAGGCGTTTGTAAAGAGGTTCACAGACCTGCCTAATATTTGGGATAAAATCCGCTACATAATTAAGGCTTCCTAAAAACCTTTGGAGTTGAGTTTTGTCAGTGATTTCATTAGGGAATTTAGTAGAAAACTCTATGGCTCTACAAATAGGTTTCTGACTTCCCTGGTATAAATCATGACCTAAGAAACGGATAGAAGTTTGAAAGAGTTGCATTTTCTTTGCGCTAACAACTAAGCCATTTAACTTTACAATCTTAAAGAAAGTATTGAGGTGTTTAAAATGAGAATCAATGTTTTCAGAAAAGACAAGTACATCATCTATATAAACAATAGTCATGTAAGAATAATCATTAAAAATGTTATTCATAATATTCTGGAATTCTGAAGGAGCATTTTTTAGCCCAAATGGTAAGACATTCCATTCGTAGTGCCCAAAAGGGACATTGAAGGCAGTCTTATATTTATCTTTCTCAGCAATTTGAATTTGCCAGAAACCTGACTTCATATCAAATTTGCTGTAAAGATTGGCCTTATAGGTTCTTTTAAGAAGATCCCTTTTATTAGGGATTGGGTGCCTGATCCATTGGAGAACAGCATTGAGAGGCTTGTAATTTATTACAAGTCTAGGAGTTCCTCTTTCCTTTTCGGCACTATTATTTACATAAAATGCCGAGCAACTCCATGGGGAGTTAGAGGGTCTGATAATACCTTTTTCGAGGAGATGGTGGATTTTTGCTTTACAGATTTCCATCATCGCGTGATTCATCTGGATAGGTCTGGCTTTGGTAGGGATGCTTTGTTCATCGAAGCCAGGGATATAGGGAAGTTCGACGAGATGTTTCTTGCGTTCCCAAAAAGCATTGGGGAACTCGGAGCAAATCTCGTTTTCGAATTTCGCTTGGAGAGAAGAGACCTTACTTATCATCTCCGGGGTTTTCAAGGCTTGCTCAATACGTTTGAGCTGAACGTCATTTCGCAAAAAATGAAGATGTGAGGAAAGACGATTAATTTTAAAGATAGTTTCGTCTTTAATGCGCTGCCGTTCATTGGAAGAGAGCGGACGAAGAAGAGGAAAGAATAATTCAGTATCCAATAGAGTAGTTCGAATTCCATCGTAATTACTCTGATAGGGTCGGATCTGATTAATGAAAGGAATCCCTAGAATGATATCTTCGGTGATATCTTCGGTAATAACAAAGTCATTAATAAGGCAAACGCCATTATTGCAGACATGAGCTTGTCGAAGCTGATAATTAATTCGCATTTTCTCGCCAGTGGCGGAATAAAGGCGAGAGGTACTCTTTTGAAGATACCGAGTGGGTACGAGGCCTTTGACAATACAGTTACTGTCAGCGCCGGTGTCAAAGAGAGCGACTTTGTTTAGCACGAAGTCATTGTTAATAACAATATTGACGACTATGTGCTCGCTGTAAGCTTTAATAGCCGCTACAGTCTTGGAGGTGGAAGGACTGGCAGAACTTTCTTCTCCGGGGAAAGTAATAGGTTCCTGCAAATGATCCGTCGGAAGGTTTACAGGCGGTGGCGGATCTGATGGAGGAAGAGCCTTTGGCGAGGCAGATTGTAAGACTTGTTCTGTTAGAACATGTAGCTCTACTTGATCAAGTCGTAGTTTAAGGTTTTTAATTTCTCCTTTCAAATTGGAGATTTCACCTTTTAGATCTGCTACGGAGGGTTCTGAAGAAGTGTTGAATTTGGCCATGACTCGGGTCATAGAAAAAGGCTGAATAATCGGTTTGGGTTGAGAAGGGCCTTCTTCACGAGAAAGCATAAGTCGTTTGAGCTCTTGAAGATATTTATTTCTAAGCTCTTCATCATGAATATGTTCGATAATGTCGAACAGTACTTCTTTTGGTTTGTCTGAAATGACATTGATGATTTTTCTGGAGCATGTACAGAAGGTACCATTGCACTCGCAATCCTGTCCAGACTGGGAGCTATCGGACTCATAGGCGGCGTTGATGTAATCTTCGTCGCTATATTCATTCTCGGAAGAGGAATAAGAGTCAGAGGCTTCGGAAAGTTCTTCCATAATAGAGAAGAGTTTTTCTTTAGATTCTTCTGGGATATCAAGGGAATTGATTTTCTTCTTCTTGCCAGAGGTACAATCTTTGGCTCGATGACCGGTTTTGCCACAAGTCCAGCAAGTATCTTTGGATTTTGCAGCTGTCTTTCGCCGAGTTTTTCGACGAGGTTTGCTGGATTCCTTATAGGACGTAGTTTCCCTATAGGAGTTCCTTTTCTTGGGGTAGGATTTCTTGTGACGCTTAGAAGACATCCTTTTATGTCTTTTGCCGTCATGAAGATCAGTAAACCCGTAGTCGTGACAGAAGGTTGTCAGACCATATTTACTGTTTTGCTTAAGTTGCTGCTTAAGTTTGAGGTCGGTGCAGAGTTCTATACCCGTAGTGGTGATGAAACTGACTAAGTCTCCATAGGTAAGGATGTTGTAAGGAATTTGACCTTCAAATCTATCCTTAAGTTTGGTTCGAACCTTATCGGCAAATAGAGGAGGAAGACCGCTGATAAATCGTTCTTTCCAGAAGTCATTATTGCAGTCGGGTCTGACCATAACCTTGACTAGAAAGGTGTCCTTATACCACCTGAAATCGGCTAGGTTTTTGCATCTGAGGTTATTGAGGATTTCTAAGCTCCTGTCCTGGAAGAGTTTAGGTTCTCCTACAAAGTATCTAGCTATATGGTAGACGAGAGTTGCACAAGCATCTTCTTGGGCTTCTTGAACCACGGTTTCACGACCATCGACAGTACGGGTCACCTGTTCAAGAACTGTGGCGTTGTATATGAGGTTCTTTTCTGCCTCAGAGACATAATTATCCCACCAGTGTTTAATCATACCGGTAAAACCCGAGACAATCATGGTGGCGGCTCCTTTGTCAGAGGAACCTTTTATCTTGTAGGCAGTGATAGCCACAGCAATTTCATGGAGCTTATTGTAGATCTGGTGCTCGGCCAGACCATCAATATTCCATTCAGTTATTCCTCGTCCATCATGATTACATGTAGAGAGGTAAGGGTTCTCCTCAAACTAGACATCAGGGGGAGAAGGTTTTCTATAATAATTTTTTCGAGTGGAAAACCGCTCGTTGGACAGTTTGGAAAGAGAGTTCTTGGAAGGGTCTTTCGAGCTAGAAGGCTCTTGAGATATTTTGAACTTGGTGAGTTTGGAGTTGATTTTTTCCAAAATCTGTTCAGATATTTTGAAATCTTCATTCAAATCTGGAAATTTATCTTTATGAAACTCGGGGAGTTTAAAGATAGGATTTGAAAGAGGTGTCGAGCTGGGAGTGCTTTTAACTGGTAAAGGAGCAGATAGGGGAGAACTCTTGGTTTCTTCGATCTGCTGGGAAATAGTGTGAAGAACTTGATTTGTATAATTGTTTTGTTCAATTATTCTATCAAGATCTCGACATTGAGGCGTCATTGTGCCTCGTTCGTATTTAGTCTTAAAGGGTGAGGCTTTTATGACTTCGTTGGAGTAAGATAAATTAAGTCCTTCTAGGGGAGGGGTCGTTGACTCGACAACTGTGTTTCTTTGGGTGTACCATTTGGTAACGATAACGTTGAGGGATTCAGTTTGGTTTTCTATTCTGCCAGTTTTCTCAAACCAGAAGAAGAATTCCAAATCGCATCGGAGTCTTTTCATGTCGGCTATCCATAGTCGACCAAACTCCTTTTGTTCTTCGGCGGAATAGGTACTTCCGTACCATTTCATTTTGAGAGCGTCTTGGGGACGATTCCATAAAACCTTTAAGGCCTGAAGATCCGGGACATATTCTTCATTATCGGTCTTGATAACAAAGAGACTAGGGTCAGATCTGACCTTAGTAGGAGGAGCCATTTCGGAGGCTGAAGGGCTTCCTGGCTCATAGAGGTTTTCAGGTTCGTGAACCTTTGTGTTTTGGTAATAGACTTTTGGGACAGAACCCGAGTAGTCCACGCCGCGAATTGGTCCCTTGTCATTATGCTCCTCCGGGGGTTTGGAAGAAGAGGCACAAGTAGACATAGATCGGCGAGAGGAAGAGAGCCGAGCTGGATCGAGTCCAAGAAATTTTAGGTCGATAGATCCATCCGGATGTTGGATGATCCGTTCGATCTGAGAACGTTCAGAATACGTTCGTGTAGGGCGAGTGATGGCCTCAAAGTGCCAGTCATTACTATGTAGGATATCATCCCATACGAGAGATTTAGGAACAAAGACCGTGCTACGATCTTTGTTTGCTTCCATAAGAGTGGTAACACCCGCTACGATCTTTGTTTGCTTCCATAAGAGTGGTAACACCCTTCGGGCTCGTGAATCTAGCTTTAGGGGCTAGAGTAGTTCCCATGAGGCGATAGTATACACGGTATATAATCGCTATTTCTCGGGTATTATCCGGGTCCACCTTTGCACTATTTTGCCTGATTATCCACCTAAATGGTGATGAAAAATTAAATGAACTACACTGGAATGATCCCCAGCCTCCCTGGCATGCCTCTGTAGATTTTTGGCTCACAGCACACCCGGACCCCGGGCCCACCCCCAAAACTATGGGCAATAGCACACAGATTTAGCCCAAAAAAGTCCTGTTCGCACCGTTTCGCCTGTTTGTTAATCCAAATGGCCACGAAAAATTAAACAGACCATACTGGGATGATTCCCAGCCTCTATGTCACACCCCAGTCGATTTTTCACCTACAGCATGCACAGACCCCGGGCCAACCCCCAAAATCGTGGCCTATAGCTCACAGATTTGTCCTGAAAATGTCCCGTTCATACCGTTTCGCCTGTTTGTCCACCCAAATAGCCATGAAGAATTAAATGGACCACACTGGGATGATCCCCAGCCTCCCTGGCATGCCCTGGTTGATTTTTTACCCACAGCATGCCTGGACCCTGGGCCCACCCCTGAAACTATGGGCTACAACACACAGATTTTGCCCGAAAATTATTCCTTTACACTATTTCGTCTGTTTGTCCACCTAAATGGTCACAAAAAATTAAACGGACCACACTGGGATGATCCTCAACCTCCCTGGCATGCCCCACCTGATTTTTAGCCCACAGGATGCCCGAACCCCGGGCCCACCCCCAAAACCGTAGGCTTTAGCACACAGATTTTGCCCAAAAATGCCCCATTGGAATCATTTTGCCTGTTTGTCCACCTAAATGGACATAAAAAATTAAACAGATCACACTGGGATGATCCCAAGCCTCCCTGGCATGTACGCTCGAACCTCTAGTCCACCCCGAAATCGTGGTCTATAGCACACAGATTTGGCTAAAAAATGCCTCGTTCGCGCTGTTTTACCTATTTATCCACCCAAATGGACACGAAAAATTTAATAATCCATATTGGGATTATCCCAAGCCTCCCTGGCATGCGTCGGTCAATTTTTGGCCCACAGCACTCCCAGACCCTAGGCCCATACCCAAAACCGTGGGCTATAGCATACGGATTTGGCTAAAAAATGTCCTGTTCGCACAGTTTTGCCTGTTTTTCCACCCAAATGGCCACCAAAAATTAAACGGAACATACTGGGATGATCCTTAGCCTTCCCGGCATGCCCCGATTGATTTTCGGCCTACTTCATGCCCAGACCCCAGGCCCACCACCAAAACTGTTGGCTATAACACATATATTTGATTCAAACATTCCCCGTTCATACCTTTTCACTTTTTTTCCACCCAAATGGCCATGAAAAATAAACAGACCATACTGGGGCAATACTATGTGTCTCTGTCGTGTCCCGGTTGATTTTTGGCCCACAGCACGCACGGACCCAAGGCCCATCCCTAAAACTGTGGGCTATAGCACACAGATTTGGCCCGAAAATGCCCCGTTTGCAGTGTTTCACCTGTTTGTCTACCTATATGGCCACAAAAAATTAAACATACCATGCTAGGACGATCCCCAGTCTCCCTGGCATGCCCCAGTCAATTTTTGGCCCATAGCACGCCTAGACCCCGGGCCCACCCCCAAAACTATAGGCTATACCACACAGATTTGGCCCGAAAATGCCCCATTTGCACTGTTTCGCCTGTTTATCCACCCAATGGCCACAAAAAATTAAACAGACCATACTAGGATGATCCTCATCCTCCCCTTTTTATGCTTCGGTTGATTTTTGGTCCATAGCATGCCCGGACCACGGGCCAACCCCTAAAACTGTGGGCTCTAGCATACAAATTTGGCCCGAAAATGCCCCGTTTGAACCATTTGTGGTAATTTGTGAGGACAAACAGTCATAATGATGCAAATGGGGCATTATCGAGCCAATTTTGTGTTCTATAGCCCACAGTTTTTGGGTCAAATCGCTATGCTATAGCATACAGATTTAGCCCAAAAATGCCCTATTCTCACTGTTTTACCTGTTCATCCACCCAAATGGCCATGAAAAAATAAACGAGCTCTACTGCGACAATCCCCAACTTCCCTGGCATGGCCCGATCAATTTTTTGATCACCAGCACACCCTGACCCTGGGCCATCCCCAAAACCATGGGCTATAACAGACAGATTTGGCCCAAAAATGCCCCGTTCGCTCTGTTTGGCTTGTTTCTCCACCCAAATGGACACAAAAAATTAAACAAACTACATTGGGATGATCCCCAGCCTCCCTGGCATGATTCGGTCAATTTTTGACCTACAAATTTTACCCACATTGGGATAATCCCCAGCCTCCCCGAGCACACAGATTTTACCCAAAAATGCCCTGTTGGAATTATTTTGCCTGTTTGTCCACTCAAATGACCACGAAAAATTAAACAGACTATACTGGGATGATCCCCAGCCTCCATGGCACGACCTAGTTGATTTTCAGCCCACAGCACACAGATTTGGCTCGAAAATACCTCGTTCGCACTGTTTCTCCTATTTGTCTAACCAAACGGATACAAAAAATTAAATGATCCACATTGGGATGATCCCTAGCCTCACTGGCATGCCCTGATCAATTTTTTTCCCTCAGCATGCCCGAACCCCGATCCCACCAATGAAACCACAGACTATAGCACACCGATTTGGACCAAAAATGCCCTGTTTGTATCGTTTTGCCTATTTGTCAAAACAAATGGCCACAAAAAAGTAAATGGACCACACTGGGATGATCCCCAGCCTCCCTAGAAAGCCTGATCAATTTTCAACCCACAGCACACTCGGACCCCGAGCCAACCCTAAAACCATAGGCAATAGCATACAAATTTAGCCCAAAAATACCCGTTTGAATTGTTTTGCATGTTTATCCACCTAAATAGCCAAAAGAAATTAAATGGACCACACAGGGATAATTCCCAACCATCCTGCCACGCCCCGGTCAATTTTTGGCCCACAGAACGCCTGAACCCCGGGCCTACCCCTGACACCGTGGGCTATAGCATACAGATTTGTCCCAAAATTGCCCCGTTCACACTATTTTACCTGTTTGTCTATCCAAATGGCCATGAAATATTAAATAGACCATACTGGAATGATCCCAACCTCCCTGGCATACTCTGGTCGATTTTCGACCCACAACACGCCCGGACCCTAGGCCCACATTGGAAATCGCAGACTATAGCACACTGATTTGGCTCGTAAATAACCCGTTTGCACCGTTTCACCTGTTTATCCACCCAAATAGCCACGAAAAATTAAATCAACCACACTGGGATGATACCCAGCCTCCCTCGCATGCCTCAAATGATTTTTGGCCCACAGCACGCCCGAACTCTTGGCCCACCCCTAAACCGTGGGCCATAGCACACATATCTAGCTCGAAAATGCCCCGTTCATACCGTTTCGCCTATTTATCAGCCTAAATAGCTACAAAAAATTAAATGGACCACACTGGGATAATTCCTAGCCTCCCTAGCATGCCCCGGTCGATTTTTAGCCCACAACACAACTGGACCCCGAGCCTACCCCCGAAACCACAAGCTATAACACACAGATTTGGCTTGAAAATACTCCATTAGCACCGTTTTACCTGTTTGTCCACCCAAAAGGCCACGAAAAATTAAACGGACCATACTGGGATGATCCCCAGCCTCCCTAGCATGCCCTGGTCGATTTTCAGCCCATAGCACGCCCAAATCCCAAGCCCACCCCCAATAACCACGGGCTTTAGCACATAGATTTTGTTTGAAAATACCCTGTTCACACCGTTTCACCTGTTTGTCAACCCAAATAGACACAAAAAAATTAAACGGACCACACTAGGATGATCCCCAGCCTCCCTGACATGCCCAGGTCAATTATTATCCTACAGCACGCCCGGACCCTGGGTCCACCCCCAAAATCATAGGCTATAGCACACAGATTCGGCCCGAAAATGCCCTGTTCACACCGTTTTGCCTTTTTGTCCACCCAAATTTCCATGAAAAATTGAACGGACCATAGCGGGATGATCCCCAGCCTCCCTGGCATGTGTCAGTCAATTTTTGGAACACAGCACACCCGGGCCCAGTCCCACCCTCGAAACCAAGGGCTATATTACACCAATTCGGCCCGGAAGCACCCTGTTTATGCCGTTTTGCCCGTTTGTCCACCCAAATGCCCACAAAAAATTAAATGGACCACACTGGGTTGATCTACCACCTCCCTAGCATGACCCAGTCAATTTTTGGCAAATAGCACACCCGAGCCCTGGACCCACCCCCAAAACTGTGGGCTATAACATACAGATTGTGCCCTAAAATACCCCGTTTGCACTGTTTCGCCCGTTTATCCACCCAAATAGCTACTAAAATTTAAACGGACCACACTGGGACAATCTCCAACCTCCCTGACATACCTCGGTCAATTTTTAACACACAGCATACCCGAACCATTGGCCCACTCCAAAAACCGCGGGCTAGAACAAATAGATTTTGCTCAAAAATGCCCCATTCGCACCGTTTCGCCTGTTTGTCCACTTAAATGGCTACAAAAATTTAAAAGGACCATATTGGGATGATCCCCAGCCTCCCTGGAATGCCTTAGCTGACTTTTGGCCCACAGCACACCCGGACCCCAGGCCCAACCCCAAATCCGGGGGCTATAGCACACAAATATGGCCTAAAAATACCCCGTTCACACTGTTTCGCATGTTTGTCCACCCAAATGGCCATGAAAAATTAAACAAACTTCAGTGGAATGATCCCCAGCCTCTCTGACACGTCCCGATCAATTTTTGGCCCCCATCATGCCCGTACCCTGGGCCCACCCCCGAAACCATGGGCTATAGCACACAGATTTGGCTTTAAAATGTCCCGTTCGCACCGTTTTGTCTGTTTGTCCATCCAAGTGGCCACAAAAAATTAAACGAACCACCCTGGGACGATCCATAGTCTCCCTAGCACGCCTCGGTGGATATTCGACCAACAGCCCGCTCGGACCCATGCCCACCTCCAAAACAGTGGGCTATATCACACAACTTTGGCTTGAAAATGCTCTATTCGCATCGTTTCGCCTGTTTGTCCTCCCAAATGGCCATGAAAAATTAAATTGACCATACTGGGATGATCCCCATCCTCCCTAGCATGCCTCGGTCAATTTTTAACCAACAAAATGCCTGTAACTTGATCCCACCCCCAAAATTATGGGCTATAGCACACCGATTTAGCTCGAAAATGCCATATTCACATCGTTACACCTTTTTGTCCACCCAAATGGCCATGAAAAATTAAACAGACCACACTGAGATAATCCTCAACCTCCCCGGTATGCCTCGGTCGATTTTTGGCCCACAGCATACCCAGACCCTGGGCACACCCCCAAAACCGTAGGCTATAGCACACAGATTTGGTTCAAAAATGCCTTATTCGCATCGTTTTGCTAGGTTTTACACCCAAATGGCCATGAAAAATTAAATGGACCATTCTGAGACGATCCCCAGTCTTCCTTGCATGCCCTAGTCGATTTTCATCCCATGGAACACCCTCACCATGAGCCCACCCCAAAACCATGGGCTATAGCACACGGATTTGGCCAGAAAATGCCTCGTTCGCATTGTTTTGCCTGTTTGTCCACCCAAATAGACATGAAAAATTAAACGGACCATACTGGGTCGATCTCCAGCCTTCTTGACATACCTCGGTCGATTATCGGCCCACAGCATGCCTAGAACCCGGGCCCAACCCCAAAATTGTGGGCTATAGCACACAGATTTTGCACAAAAATGCCCCGTTCGCACTGTTTCACCTGTTTGTCCTGCCAAATGGCCATGAAAAATTAAACGGACCATACTGAGACAATCCCCCACTTCCCTAGCTACCCTAATTTATTTTAAGATCCCAGCACATCCGGACCCCGAGCACATCCCCAAAACCATGGCCTATAACACACAGATTTTTCTTAAAAATGCGCAGTTCACACCGTTTCGCCTGTTTGTCCACCTAACTGGCAATGAAAAATTAAACAGAACACACTGGGATGATCCCCAGCCTCCCTAGAATACCTCGGTCAATTTTTGACCTACAGCATGCTCGAACCCTGAGCCCACCCCCAAAACCTAGGCTATAGCACACAGATTTGGCCCAAAAATGCCTCGTTCGCATTGTTTCGCCTGTTTGTCCAGCCATATAGGCACAAAAAATTAAACAGATTACACTACGATGATCCCCAGCCTCCCTGGCATGCCGCGGTTTATTTTCAGCCCACAGTATACCCGGACCCCAGGACCACCCCCAAAACCGTAGGCTACACACAGATTTGGCCGAAAAAAGCCTCGTTCACATTGTTTTGCCTGTATGTCCACCCAAATAACCACGAAAAATTATATGGACCATACTGGAATAATTCCCAGCTGCCCTGGCATGCCCTGGTTGATTTTCGGCCCACAACACGCCCAGAAATCAGGCCCACCCCCAAAACCGTATGTTATAATGCATAGATTTGGCCCGAAAATGCCCAGTTCGCACCGTTTTTCCTGTTTGTCCACCCAAATGACCACAAAAAATTACATGGACCATACTGGGAGGATCCCCAGCCTTCCTGGCATGCCTTAGGAGATTTTCAACCAACAGTACACCCGATCCCCAAGCCCATCCCCAAAATCGTGGGCTATAGCACACAAATTTGGCCCGAAAAATGCCCCGATTTCATTGTTTCACCTGTTTGTCCACCCAAATTGCCACAAAAAATTAAATGTACTATACTGGGATGATCCCCAGCTTCTTTGGCATGCCTTGGCCCACAACATGCTTGGATCTCAGACCCACCTCAAAAATCATGGGCTATAGCATACAGATTTGGCACGAAAATTTCCCATTTGAACTTTTTGACAATTTGTCCTCTCATATGGCCATGAAAAATTAAACATACCTCGCTAGGACAATCCCCAGCCTCCCTGGCATGCACCTGCCAATTTTCAACCTACAGCATACCCGAACCCCGGGTCCACCCCCAAAACTGTGGGCCATAGCACACAAATTTAACCCAAAAATGCCCCATTCGCACCGTTTTGCCTGTTTGTCCACCCAAATGGACACAAAAAATTAAATAAACTACACTGAGATGATCCCTAGCCTACCTGGCATGCCCCATTCGATTTTTGACTCATAGAACGCACGAAACCTGGGCCCACCCCCAAAATCGTAGGCTATAGCACACAAATTCGGCCCAAAAATGCCCGTTTGTATTGTTTCACCTATTTTTCCACCCAAATGGCCACAAAAAATTAAATGGACCATACTAGGATAATCCTCAGTCTCCCTGGCATACCTCAGTCAATTTTTGGCCCACAACATGCTCGGATCTCGGACCCACCCCAAAAACCGTGGGCTATAACACACAGATTTGGCATGAAAATGCCCCGTTTGCACTGTTTCGCCTATTTGTGCTCCCATATGGCCACAAAAAATTAAACAGACCTTGCAAGGACAATCCTCAGCCTCCTTGGCATACCCCGGTCAATTTTTGACACACAGCATGACCGGACCTCGGGCCTACCTCCAAAACTGTGGGCTATAACACACAGATTTAACCCGAAAATGCCCCGTTCGCACCGTTTTGCCTGTTTGTCCACCCAAATAGACACGAAAAATTAAATGGACCACACTAAGATTATCCCCAGCTTACTTGGCACGCCTTAGTCAATTTTTGTCCCACTGAACGCCCGAACCCTAGTCCCACCCCCAAAATCATTGGCTATAGAACACAAATTTGACCCAAAAATGACCCATTCGCACCGTTTTTCCTGTTTTCCTCTCAAATGGACACAAAAAATTAAACGGACCATACTAGGATGATCCCCAACCTACCTAGCATGCCCCAATGAATATTTGACCCGCAATACGCCCGGACCCCAGGCCCATCCCCAAAATCGTGGGCTATAGCACACAGATTTGGCCCAAAAATGCCTCATTTGCACCATTTTGCCAGTTTGGCCATACAAATAGCCACAAAAAATTAAACAGACCATACTGGGATGATCCTCAGCCTCCCTATCATACTTTGGTCGATTTTTGGTCCACAGCTCGCCCGGTCCACGGGCCTACCCCGAAAATAGTGGGCTATAGCATACAAATTTGGCCCAAAAATTTATTATTTGAACCGTTTCGCCTGTTTCTCCACCCATATAGCCACCAAAAATTAAACGGACCACATTACAACGATCCCCAGCCTCCCTAGCACACCCCTATATATTTTTCGCCCACAGCACACCCGAACCCCAGGCCTACCCCCGAAACTGCGGGCTATAACACACACATTTGGCTCAAAAATGCCCTGTTCGCACCGTTTCGCCTGTTTATCCACCTAAATGGCCCAAAAAAATTAAATAGACCACTCTGGAATGATCCCCAGCCTCTCTGGCATGCCTCGGTCAATTTTTGGCCCACAGCACGCCCATAAACTGGGCCTACCCCCAAAACCATAGGCTATAGCACACAGATTTAGCCCGAAAATACCCCGTTTGCACTGTTTTACCTGTTTGACCACCGAAATAGACACAAAAAATTAAAAGGACGATACTGGGATGATTCCCAGCCTTCTTGGCATGCCCTGGTCAATTTTTTACTGATAACACAACCGATCCCCAGGCCCACCCCCAAAACTGCACACTATAGCACACAGATTAGGCCTGAAAATGCCTCGTTCGCATCGTTTCACCTGTTTGTCCACCCAAATGACCATTAAGGATTAAATGGACCATAATGGGATGATCCCCAGCCTCCCTGGTATTTCTTGATCGATTTTTGGCCAACAACACGCCCGGACCCTGGGCCCACCCTCAAAACGTTGGGCTATAGCACACAAATTTAGCCCGAAAATGCCTCTTTTACACTATTTTATCTGTTTGTCCACCCAAATGGCCAAAAAAAATTAAACGTACAACACTGGGATGATCCCCAGACTCCCTGGCATGCCCCGGATGATTTTTGGTCCACAGCACATTCGAACCCCTGGCCCACCCTAGAAACCGTAGACTATAGCACGCAGATTTTACCCAAAAATGCCCTGTTGGAATAATTTTGCCTGTTTATCCACCCAAATAGCCACAAAAATTTAAACGGACTACACTGGGACAATCCCCATCCTCCATAGCATGACCCGATCGATATTCGGTCCATAGCACATAAATTTGGCTCGAAAATTCCTCATTCCCATCGTTTCGCCTGTTTGTCCACTCAAATGGACACAAAAAATTAAATAAACTGCACTGAGATGATCCCCAGCCTACCTGGCATGCCCCATTCGATTTTTGACCCATAGAATGCTCGAAACCTGGGCCCATCCCCAAAATCGTAGGCTATAGCACACAAATTCGGCCCAAAAATGCCCGTTTGTATTGTTTCACCTATTTTTCCACCCAAATGGCCACAAAAAATTAAATGGACCATACTAGGATAATCCTCAGTCTCCCTGGCATACCTCAGTCAATTTTTGGCCAACAACATGATTGGATCTCGGACCCACCCTAAAAACCATGGGATATAACACACAGATTTGGCATGAAAATGCGCCGTTTGCACTGTTTCGCCTGTTTGTGCTCCCATATGGCCACAAAAAATTAAACAGACCTTGCAAGGACAATCCTCAGCCTCCTTGGCATACCCCGGTCAATTTTTGACACACAGCATGACCGGACCTCGGGCCTACCTCCGAAACTGTGGGCTATAACACACAGATTTAACCCGAAAATGCCCCGTTCGCACCGTTTTGCCTGTTTGTCCACCCAAATAGACACAAAAAATTAAATGGACCACACTAAGATTATCCCCAGCTTACTTGGCACGCCTTAGTCGATTTTTGTCCCACTGAACGCCCGAACCCTAGTCCCACCCGCAAAATCATTGGCTATAGAACACAAATTTAACCCAAAAATGACCCATTCGCACCGTTTTTCCTGTTTTCCTCTCAAATGGACACAAAAAATTAAACGGACCATACTAGGATGATCCCCAACCTACCTAGCATGCCCCAATGAATATTTAACCCGCAATACGCCCGGACCCCAGGCCCACCCCCAAAATCGTGGGCTATAGCACACAGATTTGGCCCAAAAATGCCTCGTTTGCACCATTTTGCTAGTTTGGCCATACAAATGGCCACAAAAAATTAAACAGACCATACTGGGATGATCCTCAGCCTCCCTATCACACTTTGGTCGATTTTTTGTCCACAGCTCGCCCGGTCCACGGGCCTACCCCGAAAATAGTGGGCTATAGCATACAAATTTGGCCCAAAAATTTATTATTTGAACCGTTTCGCCTGTTTCTCCACCCATATAGCCACCAAAAATTAAACGGACCACATTACAATGATCCCCAGCCTCCTTAGCACACCCCTATATATTTTTCGCCCACAGCACACCCGAACCCTAGGCCTACCCCCGAAACTGCGGGCTATAACACACACATTTGGCTCAAAAATGCCCTGTTCGCACCGTTTCGCCTGTTTATCCACCTAAATGGCCCAAAAAAATTAAATAGACCACTCTGGAATGATCCCCAGCCTCTCTGGCATGCCTCGGTCAATTTTTGGCCTACAGCACGCCCATAATCTGGGCCTACCCCCAAAACCATAGGCTATAGCACACAGATTTAGCCCGAAAATACCCCGTTCGCACTGTTTTGCCTGTTTGACAACCAAAATAGACACAAAAAATTAAACGGACAATACTGGGATGATTCCCAGCCTTCTTGGCATGCCCTGGTCAATTTTTTACTGATAACACAACCGATCCCCAGGCCCACCCCCAAAACTGCACACTATAGCACACAGATTAGGCCTAAAAATGCCTCGTTCGCATCGTTTCACCTGTTTGTCCACCCAAATGACCATTAAGGATTAAATGGACCATAATGGGATGATCCCCAGCCTCCCTGGTATTTCTCGATCGATTTTTGGCCAACAACACGCCCGGACCCTGGGCCCACCCTCAAAACGTTGGGCTATAGCACACAAATTTAGCCCGAAAATGCCTCTTTTACACTATTTTATCTGTTTGTCCACCCAAATGGCCAAAAAAAATTAAACGTACAACACTGGGATGATCCCCAGACTCCCTGGCATGCCCCGGATGATTTTTGGTCCACAGCACATCCGAACCCCTGGCCCACCCTCGAAACCGTAGACTATAGCACGCAGATTTTACCCAAAAATGCCCTGTTGGAATAATTTTGCCTGTTTATCCACCCAAATAGCCACAAAAATTTAAACGGACTACACTGGGACAATCCCCAGCCTCCATAGCATGACCCGATCGATATTCGGTCCATAGCACACAAATTTGGCTCAAAAATTCCTCATTCCCATCGTTTCGCCTGTTTGTCCACCCAAATAGACACAAGAAATTAAATGATCCATATTGGGATGATCCCCAGCCTATCTGGCATGACCCAGTCAATTTTTGGCCCAAACCACGCCCGGACCATGGGCCCATACCCAAAATCGTGGGCTATAGCACACAGATTTGAAAAAAAAAATGCCCCGTTCGCTTCGTTTCGCCTGTTTGTCCACCTAAATGGAAAAAAAAATTAAATGGATCACATTGGGATGATCCCCAACCTTCCTGGCATGCTCCTTTCAATTTTTGGCCCACTTTACGTGTGGACACCCGGCTTACCCCCGAAACCGCGGGCTATAGCACTCAGATTTGGCCCAAAAATGCCCCATTCGCACCGTTTTGCCTGTTTGTCCACCCAACTGGCAACAAAAATTAAACGGACCATACTGGGTTGATCTCCAACCTTCCTGGCACGCCTCGATCGATTTTTGGCCCACAGCACGCCCGGACCCCGGACCAACCCCCAAAATCGTAGGCTATAGCACACAGATTTGGCCCGAAAATGCTCCATTCGCACCGTTTCGCCTGTTTGTCCATCCAAATGGCACCAAAAAATTAAACGGACCACACTGGGATGATCCCCAACCTCCCTGACATACGTCGGTCAGTTTTTGACCTACAGCATGCTCGAATCCCGAGCCCACCCCCAAAATCGTAAGCTATAGCACACAGATTTGGCCCGAAAATGCCCCGTTCCCATCATTTCGCCTGTTTGTCCACCCAAATAGCAACAGAAAATTAAACGGATTACACTAGGATGGTCCCTAACCTCCCTGGCACACCTCGATCAATTTTCGACGCATAGCATGCCAAACCTCGGGACCACCCCAAAAACCGTGGGCTATAGCACACAGATTTAGTCGGAAAATGCCTCGTTCACATCATTTTGCCTATTTGTCCACCCAACTAGCCATGAAAAATTAAATGGACCACACTGAAATGATCCCCAGCCTCCCTGGCATACCCAGTCAATTTTTGGTCCACAACATGCCCAGAACTCGGGGCCACCCCCAAAACCATGGCCTATAGCACACAGATTTGGCCTGAAAATGCACTGTTCAAACCGTTTTACCTTTTTTTCCACCTAAATGGCCATAAAAAATTAAATGGACCGTACCGGGAGGATCCCCAGCCTCCCTAGCATGCCTTGGTTGATTTTTGGTCCACAACACGCTTGTACCACGGGCCTACCCCCAAAAGAGTGGGCTATAGCATACAAATTTTGCCCTAAAATTCATCGTTTGAACCGTTTCGCCTGTTTCTCCACCCAAATCGCCACCAAAAATTAAACAAACCATATTAGAACGATCCCATCCTCCCTGGCATGCCCCTATCTATTTTTCGCCCACAGCATACCCGAATCCAAAACCTACCCCCAAAACTGCGGGATATAACACACACATTTGGCTCGAAAATGCCCTGTTCGCACCGTTTCGCCTGTTTATCCACCTAAATGGCCCTAAAAAATTAAATAGACCACACTGGAATGATCCCCAGCCTCCCTGGCATGCCCCGGTTGATTTTAGGCCCACAGCACGCCCACAAACTGGGCCTACCGCCAAAACCATAGGATATAGCACACAAATTTAGCCCAAAAATACCTCATTCGCACTGTTTTGCCTGTTTGACCACCCAAATAGCAAGAAAAAATAAAATGGACCACACGGGGATGATTCCCAGCCTTTCTGGTATGCTCTGGTCAATTTTTGACTGATAACACACCCGATCCCTAGGCCCACCCCTGAAACCGCACACTATAGCACACGGATTAGGCCCAAAAATGCCCCGTTCGTATTGTTTCACCTATTTGTCCACCCAAATGACCATTAAGGATTAAATGGACCACAATGGGATGATCCCCAGCCTCCCTAATATTCCTCGATCGATTTTTGGCCAACAGCACGCCCAAACCCTGGGCCCACCCTCAAAACCGTGGGCTATAGCACACAAATTTAGCTCGAAAATGCCTCGTTTATACTGTTTTATCTATTTGTCCACCCAAATCGCCACGAAAAATTAAACATACAATACTGGGATGATCCCCAGACTCCCTGGCATGCCTCGGCTAATTTTTCGCCCACAGCACGTCCGAACCCCTGGCCCAACCTCGAAACCGTAGACTATAGCACACAGATTTTACCCAAAATGCCCTGTTGGAATAGTTTTGCCTGTTTATCCACCCAAATAGCCACAAA
>NW_025891271.1:0-6830 GCF_002878395.1 Capsicum annuum
GTTGACAACAGTTCCCATCAAATCTCATCGTTCACCCTATATAAACCACAGAGCCTGCACCTCATGACACACCGGTAATTGGTAAACCAAATTAAACTGATTTAAGAAAACTTGTTTTTGTGTAACGATCGAGTTGAAAATGGGAAATAGAAGGACACTGCTGTTTCTAGTGCTGGTACTTTTCTCTGAACTTGTGGCATCTGTTTGTGCCTATGAATATGAAGAGAAAGAAAGCGAGCAAAGGACACAAGGAGAAAAATGGTTCTTGCTGCGCCAGTTACATAATGTTGTGAAAACTGATGCTGGGTCGATGAGAATGGTGAAGGGTGGCTACTGAAGGGGTTCATATCTACATAGTCCAATGCATATTGGTTTCATCTCCATGGAACTTAATAGTCTCTTCATCCCTCAGTACCTTGATTCCGATCTTGTCCTCTTTGTTCATCATGGTAAATAAGAGTTTAACTTCTTATACACTGACAATGTATAAAAAAATTCATTAGGTTATCTAAATGATAACTATAGGTAGCCTTTCATAAGACGCGAAGTGCGAAAAAAAAAGTAATAACCTGGAAAACAGTAACAGGTTAAACATACACAGGTAGTCTAAAAAGTAAATTGTTCATTTTCTATGAATTTAATACAGGGGAAGCAAGAGTTGGACACATCTACAGGGATGAATTAGCAGAAAGGCATTTGAAGCATGGAGATGTGTACACAATTCCTGCTGGATCAGCTTTCTATTTGGAAAATAGAGCTGAAAACGAGAGACTTTGCATTATTTGCAGCATTGATATTACCTCAGAATCCATGGGATGGCATGCTTTCCAGGTACCCTATGCCAATTTCTCAAAAAAGGGTCTTTTAATCCATTTCTTATCTTATTCTTTTCTTCCCAAAACTTTGTAACTCATAATATTTTGCAGTCTTTCTTCATTGGCGGTGGAGTTCATCCTGTATCCGTTCTTGCTGGATTCGATCATAACACATTATCAACTGCTCTTAATGTAAGTGTTCAAATGACTTATCGATTTCTTACTGCATTTATCAGTGGGGGGAAAAAGCTGAGTTAATATTATCTAAAATGGCAGGTCTCAACAGCAGAATTGCGTACATTCTTGACCAGGCAATCTTCCGGGCCCATCGTGCATTTATCTGGTTCACATGACACAAACACTTGGTCCAAATTCTTGAACCTAGAATCCCACCAGAAACTAGCTCACCTGAAGAGGATTGTTAATTTCCAGGACGAAGCTAGCCCCAAAGAGGAGGAATCAACATGGTCGTTGAGGAAAATTCTATTTACTTTATTAAACAGAGAAGATGTTGTCCATATAGCGTACAATCTCTACAACAGGAAACCTGATTTCAGGAACGACTATGGATGGATCAAGAAATTGGATGAGTTTGACTATTCTCCTCTAAGACAATCCGGCAATGTTGTTTATCTTGTCAGTCTGTCTTAGGTAATGACCATTTGCACGCTTTGATCCAAATCTCCTTGCATGAAAGCAAATCATAGTTAATCACTTATCATGCTCCAGGTATATTCCAACATGTGTGTTTCTTTTCCTGGTTGCATGTTTTATGGTTCTTCTTTAATGTAGGGATCCATGATGGCACCTCATGTCAATCCAACAGCAATAGAATATGGAATAGTGTTGAAAGGGACTGGCAGGATCCAAATTGTGTATCCAAATGGAACTTTAGCCATGAATGCAGGAGTACGAGAAGGGGACGTCTTTTGGGTGCCACGATACTTCCCCTTCTGCCAAACTGCTTCAACAAATGGTCCATTTCAGATCGCCGGCTTCACTACATCAGCAAGGAGGAATCATCCACAGTTCTTGGTGGGTAGGAACTCATTGATGCAGAGCTTGAGAGGGCCAGAATTTGCTGCTGCATTTGGAATTGGAGAGAAAAGGCTTAAAAGAATTACTAATGCTCAACATGAACTAGTCATTCTTCCATCATCATCCGCTGCTCCTGCTGACTTGGTCTAGTTGAGTTACGACACGAAAGCTCAAAGCCAGTTTTGGAACTCTTTTTTTTCGCTTTTCTGTTTTGCTTTCATGCGATCTGATTTTGTTTCCTTGGTAGTCTTGTTGCACACAAGACACATTGCCCTTTTGAGTTGTGAATAAGACGGATTGGTTTTTTGCAATGATTTTGTTTGTGGTTTAAACTATGTTACTATTAGTTAGAAGAAAATTTGAAATTTCAGTTATATCTGTGGTGGTACAAGAACAAAATGTAAAATTGATGAATTTGAATTTCAGGTGCATGATAAGTTTCTTGACAACTGAAGATATAAAAATACCGGAAAAACTACTACTCCACTGTTACAACTAGGGCTGGGCATAAAATACCGAAAATCGAATTACCGAACAGAACCAAAAAATTTGGTAATTGGTATTCGGTAATTTGGGATTTGGTATGGTATTTGGGAGTAAAATTTTAACATTTCGGTATTCGGGATTGGGTTTTGTTCAAGATATGAATACCGTTTGGTATTCGGTATTTACCGAATATCAAATTAAATATATTATATATATATATATATAACCAACCTAATAGACAATAGTATTAGTCATTCCAAAAAATCTCTTGAAACTTGGTAATATATTCGTAAAAAGAAACAAAAAGAATACTAAATAAGGTTTCTATTAAATATATTCTTTGAAGTTTAAACGTATATTTGCACTTCTCCAACTTTAATATGGTAAAACCAAATATCGTACCGAACCGAAGTTCAATTTACCAATTACCGAATTACCGAACCGATATTCATAAGTATGGTACTGATTACCGAATACCGAATGACCACCCCTAGTTTCAACTTTGAGAGAAGTTATTGTTGAAGTTCCAATTTTACTCATCATATTAGAAATGAAGTTGCAGTTTAGTTCTTATGCTTTTGCTTACTACAGTATCATTCAAAATTGTCTTTCAGAGAACTGAAGTTAGCTCTATAAGTAAATTTAACAAGAAGTAGATTTTCATAAATATGGAGATAAGATTGTAACATTCAACATGCTGGGGAATGTTAAAAGTTCAGTTTGTTGGCTACCTGGACTTTCTCCACATTGTAACCCCATCCAAATCCCCTTCCCCTACCCCCAATTTCAAAAAGAAAAACATGTTTTTCGGACCACAAGGTCCGTACCATTTTCTTTGATAACATTGATGTCCCTTTTACAGTCTTATGAAACATGTTGAGGTGAACTTCTTGTGCGCAAGCACGTCCAATCGAACAATGTTCGCGTTATTTATGTCCATGCTGCTGATCAGTTAGCTGATAGTCTCACAAAAGTATTGGCCAAGCCTGCGTTCAGCCACAATATTGACCTTCTCTATAGTCTTATTATGCTGTAGTACATCTCTCCTTATACTTTAACAATCATAAGACAGGTCTCCAATTACTAATCCAACTGGTCAGTTTCTCTACATTTTTGGTAATATCTTCCTGAGAATTACTTCTTAGTATTACCACAATATCCTCTGGATAGTTCTCTTTTGCCTCTTCCAGCAAAACTTGAAACATTTCACATTCAGTATTACTAGCAAGCTTTTGATCTGAGTAACCTCTGGGACAGTCGAACAGTGTAGACATATTCAACAGGATGATACCAGATATGCACATAAACGAAAAAGTAAGGATCTATTGAAAGAGTACCTCTTAATGAACCGATCATACAAGACAGAAATGTCAGTTTGAAGCAACACCACATGATCAAACCAGTGCTCAGGGAAGAAATCACAGTAGTGATGATCAACGATATTTCCACCTTCTACCATCAAGTTTTCAAGCTCATCACATACCTGGATAAGCAACGTCATCCAAGTTATCACAATTTAACACGTTTCCTTCATATTTCAAAGGAAATGTACTGGTGGCAATATCGGCATGCCTTCGAGTTGTAGTTGACGTTAAACGCACCAGAACTACCCAAAGTCGCCTATTTGCGCGTTTGCACTCAATAGTCGATCAATTCGTTTTCCTCTTTCTATCGCACACGGCACACTTCAACTATTTGCTTATATAGTGTGTGAAGTCCAACTAAAGGAAATTGCCTATTAATTAGTTCCAAGAAAGTAGCCGTTCACATCAGGAATAGAGTCCGCTAAGGTTCTACTTGCTTTCCATTTTTCTGTTGAGATTGGGTTGGTGTGAAGTGTACCGCTTGTCTAGCCTATGCTTTTCAATCCCTAATTAACTTAGTTGGGCATATCTATATGAATACAATATCTATTCGTTCCATTTTATTCCGATACTAAATATGTAATATTGCTATCTAAGCATAGATAAAAACACTAGGTGATTCTTACCTCGGTGATAGCCAGAATTACCTGTTACCTGATAGCTGGTCAGAGGTGGTAGGTATCTCATGAAATTAATCAAGGTACATGCAAAACTGGCCCGGACACCACGGTTGTTACAAAAAAAAGACTTACGAGGTCTTCGTTGATGTAGTAGCAATCGAAGGTGTCGTCCCAGCCGTTGGTCAAGTTCTTTTCATTAGTAAAGTCACCGATGTCACACCCTTTTTTTACGTACTACAAAAAAATGTTTATGTTTTAAGGGTCAAAAGGGTTTTTATTATTAAAGTGACAAAGATGAAAATTTGTTTCGAAAAAGGACTATTTATATTTTTTATTCAGAGTCGCCACTTGGCATAATCCGGTGTGCCAAGTCACCTTTAGAAAATCCTTTTCGAAACCATTTGACTCTTTAAACTGGTTTGCGAACAGAGATTCTAGCTAAGGAATTCTGTTGACCGAGGGGAAGGTGTTAGGCACCTCTCGATCCCGTGGTTCAACCACGGTCGCTTGGCAGAGCGTATCGGCTAAATTGACGTTACAAATGCATAAACCACACAAAAAAGCACGCAAAATAACCAAACAATAACAAAACAAAACAAAAATGTAAAGTCCTGTCCAATTATTACAACCCGAAATAAAAACACTGAAATAACCTACACTAGTCCTAAACCATGCTTTACCCGATGCCTCGAGCCTTGATCACGAACATCCTTAGCGTACAAAGTTCTTAGGGGCATTCCCCGGTGAGTAAATACAAATTACCTCGGGGCATTCCCCGGTTAAATAAATGTGCTTTCTAAATACGATAAACAAAACATTTAACAAATATTCCAATCATTCCCACACTACACCAATCCTAAACTTGCCTACCCGAGCTTACTGTTTGCCTACCCGCTCGACAACATACCGCATTCAACATCAACAATGTATCAAAAATATCATAATACTTACTTTTATCAATTTTCGATTCCCGTCCCCAAATTTATTTCAACCAACATGATTAAATAAGTCTCAATCAAATTAACCACGGTAATCGCGATTTCTCCAACATAATATCGAAACATATCACCACGTCACAATCATCAAACAAACACTAACAACGAAGATTCAAACCAAACACACAACAAATAAATCATCCACACCCACAACATCACAAAAAAAGTCAAGATAAATTGAAGATTCGGTTAGAAGAAATGGACCTCGATGAAATTGATCCTTGACGATAATAAAGAAATTCGAAGACCAAAATACTCGACCGGAGAACCTCGATCGCGATTAATCCAACTTAGTATAGGGAAAAACTAATAGGACAACTTCAAAACCAGTGAGACAAACTTTATTATACGAAACCCAAACAAGAACGACGACACGATTTGATAACGACAACTCGAAATCCAATATCGACGACGAACCAGGAAACAGACGAAACCAAAAAACCCCCAACAAACAACAGGAACCCAAAACCCAAACGCAGATCAAGCTCCGGTGACGGAGAGAACGGCGGCGGTGCCTGTTCTCCGGTGGTGACTGGAGCTGAAGCTGTCTATGACGATGCTGTTTCGCCGGTGGCGGCACTGGCCCGCTACTGTTGGCTGAGGACGATGGGTCTCCGGTCGGTGGTCAGTTTATCGATGGCGGGAGAGGAAGTCAGGCGAAGATAGTGACGGCGTTGGTCGCTGAGTTGGCTGTCGTGGTGCTCTGTCCATCGACAGCCGGAGAGGATAGAGGCAGAAGGAGAGAGAGATCGTGGACCGAGAGAGAGAAGGCGGCGCTGACGCCGGCACCGTTGTCGTTGTGGTTGAAGCTCCAGTGAGGTCTGTTGAGAGAGAGAGAGTGAGAGTCTAGAGAGAGAAGGAGAGAGTCCGGTCCTTTTCTTTTTTTTACTGTTAATGCCCCTTTCTTTTTTGTGAGAGTATATATGTATATATTGTGAGGGTGGGTAGTGGTGAGGTAGGGTAGGTGGGGCCACATGGGGTAGGGGTAGGTGTGATGTGTTTTATTTTGATTGGGTAGGTTGTTAAGGTAAGATAGAATTAGTTAGGATAGGTTTTGTTATGGATTTTGTTATATTTTTTCTTGTATTTTGTGGGGGGTATAATAACATGGGTGAGGGTACGCGGTAGGATAAAAATAAAAATGGGTAAAAACGACATCGGGGAGGGACGAAATTAGGTGTCTACATCATGCCCCCTTTGGATGTAAACACGAAGTGTTTTCAGGCAAAGAAGTAGACAGCGAGATCAAATTTTGACCCGACCATTATTCAAAGAAAGAAACAGAAGGAAGAAGGACAATCGGGTCTTGACTTAAGACATCCTTCCTACCCAGATTATGAGAGAATCAAGTCACGGGTATTTCATAGGATTGGAAGAGAAGTGTACTATACCGAGTTGGGGAGTCGAGTGAGGTTCCATCGAGGTTCCGGTCCGCTGCTCTGTTATTACATCAAAAATGAAAATTACAAGTTAAAACATAAAAGAAATTACAAAAATCCTATCTAACAGCTT
>NW_025891272.1:0-3416 GCF_002878395.1 Capsicum annuum
TTTTTTTGATAAAGTGACATATCAATTGTTTAGTATTCGTCTACTCAAAAGCCTCATTGACAAGGGAAAGCATGTATCAGAAATTAGAAATTAAGTTGCACATTAAGCGAGACGAGCGCTCAACACATTTTGAGTCTTACTTTGAGGCTTATGTGCATCTTTAAAAATACTGGTGCACCCACAGAATTCAAATCCTGGGTTCGGCTCTGTTATTGATTTTAGATTTTGCATTCTTAAAGTAGTAATAAGAATTGATAGTCATTTTTTCCTTAAAACTTCAATACAATGATAGTTCGTCTGCTCGTAAAACAGTGATAATAGTTGTGTTTGTTGTTATTGTTGACTCGAACTGAAAGCTCATTTGAGCTGAGAACTTTGATATTTTTGAGCTCTGTTATTATCATTTTGTATTGCGCTCGTTGAACTAGTTAGATCATCTTACTGGGACTATGCTCCGTCTTTTTTCTGATTTTTTGATCCTTCACTTTGCCAACTTGACTGCAGTCCCATAATTTTCTCAGGCACTAACTCAAACCTGCAATAAGCATATAGATGTTCCATAAATGTGTAGTCACTTTACACTGTAGATACATGTGGCTAATCGTTTGTGTTTTTTTTACATAGATGAAAATCAAAATCTGTGTTCCCCTCCATCTAATGTTTTTTTTTTTTAAAATTAAACGTACATGTCCATATTATCAGCTAAATAAATCAAGTTTGCAATTCAGTTTGATTATCAGTGTGGTTTTAGATGATTTTACAAAGAAGCTTCTGAGTTATTCCATAGCCATCATAATTTATCTTGATAAATTGTTGTAGTATGTTAAAAGTCAGTGAATCTAGCAACCTCGCAATCATGCATTGTCCTCTTAAAATTTAAAATCGAGATTTCAACCTTGTGTTGTCGATATTTAATTAGTGATAGTTTAGAGTTGATGTCAAAAAATTGTAGCTTGAGAGTGCCAAGTCCTTGGAACAACTTAGACTTCTTAATATGACGAAAAAGTTACTTCAACAGGCCATTCCGTCAAACATAAACCATATATCATCATACACTATCACTAGATTTATTATGGGAATTAAGTAGTGATTAAATTATTGCTAGAAGTTATAACAAATTATTTAACCAATTGTTTAGTTTACCTTTATATTTTTTTAAAGAAAATCTCTCGATATTCTTTACAGGTTTTGGACATTGGAGTCGACCTGGAGGAAGTTTTTTATAATGCAGCTTGTTGTTGCCTTGTTGGCTATCATTTTGCAATGAATCTTAAATAGATTTTATATTATAATAATCTTGGAATATTAGATTGTATAATTTTTTGCTAAGAGAAATATGTACACAATTGATAATATGCATTGTGGCTGGCAACCTGGAACTGATCAATAATGATCTTTCTTGTTATTAATTTTTTTATATATGTCTATCAAAGTAAGTAGGTTCCTTAATTATATTATCATTTTATGATTTTATTTTTAGTTGAATGACATGTAAGAATTAACTACTTAAGAGAACTTTTTAGACAAATAAATAGGACTAAATCATTGGGACGAGTTACTGCCAGTCGCTAAAACATTAAGGATAAGTTATTAAAATATAACATCAACAACTAGGGATAAAAAATGTGGTCTTTAGTATTATGTGGACCAGATTAATGCTGAAGACAAAAGCAACTTTAAGGATCAGGTGACTTTGCTCGTCCCTGATAACCTTTTGCGGCGGAGGTTATAGGGATGAGCGGCAACTAGATTTTTCCAGTCCCTATTAGGTTTTGGAGACCAGAAAGTGACTTTTAGGTATCAGATTTTCCTTTCCTATTGACCCTTTTTTCTTGTAGTCTTATATGAGTTATCTATTCACTATTAAAAAAATTGACAAAATCGACCACAAAAATTGATCACAAGATGTGGTCGAAAAAAATCGATCATACGTGGTTGGTTTTAAATTTTTTTAATTTTTTTTTAAAAAAGCGATCACTTTATATTTTAAAAAATCAAAATAATTATAATTTATTTAACAAATAAAAATTTAAAAAAAATAACAAAACTGACCACTAGTGGTCGGATTATTTAAAAAAAATATAATTAAAAAATATTTATTAAAACCAACCACTTGTGGTCGGTTTTAATTTTTTTTTTAATTTATTTTAAAAAACCCGACAACAAGTGGTCGGTTTTCTAATTAACAACAACAACAACAAACCCAGTATTTTCCCACCTAGTGGTCGATTTTTGAAGTAAAAAAATTAAAAATTAAATAATTTTAAATAACACCTAATTATATATATAATCAAAACCTAATATATTAAGCTAATCAAATATAATTAATCGATCACTAATCTAAGTATGTATAAGAAATACATCGCATTATATTATTGGATAATATACTTGTATACATATGTGATGTATATAGTACATATTTTGAACTTGATATAGTCGATAGTGTGTATATTTGTGTGTATGTATATTTATATATATAATATATACATATTATATAGCGACGGTATATTAATGACATAAGATAAATCAATTGATAATTTATTTGAGTATATGTGAAATACAATGGGGTAGTAACATCGGGTATGTGATGTATATAGTACGTATATGAAATACGACGCATTATATTATTGGATAAGATACTCGTGTACGTATGTGACGTATATAGTACGTATTGATATAGTCTATAATGTCTATATATATGTGTGTGTATGTATAGGTATATATATATATATATATATAGTATATACATATTATATAGTGAAGGTATATATATTAATGACATAAGATAAACCAACCAATAATTCAACTGAGTTTCTGTGAAATACGTTGTATATTATAATGGAGTAGTAAAATCAGGTATATGATGTATATAGTATGTATTTGAATGTTGATAGCCAATTGAATATATTTATATATACGTATATCTCGTGTAGTGATGAAATGGATATACTATTTTGTGTCAATGTAATGTAGACACACGTATATTGTTGAATTTGTAATAACGTAAGGCAAGTATTGCGAGGTATATAAGGGGGGGGGGGGGGGGGGGGGGGGGAAGTGGGGGAGGGAGACAGAAAAGTGAATCATGTTACTGGCATATACTTACCATTTGCTTTGAATTTTGAATTTTGAACGACCGCCAAATTTTCGTGGTGAATTTGAGTTTTTTCGCTTAAAATTTTTGTATATGAGTATATGTGAAATACGTTGAATATTATTATGGGGTAGAAAAATCGTGTATGTGATATTTATATTATGTATTTAAACGGTGATAGAAAATTGAATATATATATATATATATATCTTGTGTAGTGACACATGCAGTAATCGAAAGCTCGAAAACTGAATCTATATATCAAAATATTTTGAATAATACATTGATATCATACTATTGAAGAAATAGATATACTATTTTG
>NW_025891273.1:0-2793 GCF_002878395.1 Capsicum annuum
CAGACTTAGACAGTCAGGAAGCCTCTACCAATGCTGAAGAATTACTCCAGCTAATTGCAGAAGCTTCATCTACAGGAAGCAGTGAAGACAACGGCGATATGCTCAATCCAAAAGGAATAGCTATGGCCTACCTCGATCCCTATGATGAATAGGAAACCTACCTTTCTTACGAGATAGAGGTTCAAAGAATCGGAATTATCTCTAAGATAGGAACGTCACTATTCTTGATTGGAATCAAGGTCCCCATCCTGTCACCTAGCGAAGACAGCCACTGACTGCTTTAAAAAAGCAAAGCCCACTATCTCTGCTTTATCAAAAGCAAAACCCACTACTTTTGCTTTATCAAAAGCAGAACCATTATTCTCACTTTATCAAAAGATAAGCCTTACACATTGTCGGCAAAATCTGAGCCGTCCAGATGTCATCATCTCCTTACATGTAAAAGTCTATTTAAAGACTTAGATTTCTCCAGAGAAGGCATTCGAAAATTTCCCTTTCTAAGAAATTCTCTCTGCCTAAGCTCTCTTGTAATCCTTTAATGTTTTCTTGAAGTTTCAATAAATTTGTAAGTGTTCTTTAATCTCAGTTTCGCTAATCTTATCCTTTATCTTTACTTTTAATAGTAAATTTACGCTTTATTTTAATAAGTGTCCACGATCCGTTTTTCTGGTATCAATAGATCTAAAATTTCAGGGAAGATGGGATCAGAACTTAATAACTTTAAAATGTTCTATTCCATGCCCGTTGCATCTAATATTTGGGTGTTTTTGCTTGAGTTGTACGAGATGAAAGTCTCATGTACAGTTCTCAGAGGGGATGTTTCGCCTATATCTTAATAAAGTATATGATTGGTTCGAAGAACGTCTCGAGATTCAAGCAATTGCGAATGATATAACTAGTAAATACGTCCCCCACATCAATATATTTTATTGTTTTAGTACAACTATTGGATTTGCTAGGGCCCGATCGTTACTGAGGCTTTTGCTTCTGTTCAATACATAATGATCCTTCATGTATTTCGTTATAGTATATGTTCTCTATAATATATAGCATTTTGCTAAAAGCAGCTGAAAGATATCGAAACAAACGACATTGTTATAGAAAAATTTGAAGCTATAAAGAAAAAGTAGAAACCTGGAAGTGGATGATGGTGACAAAGAAGAGTACCATGGAGGAAAACAGTAGAGATTTTCTCTTCACCATAACCAACTATTAATTAGAAACCTGTCTTGTTATTTCTGCCATGAAGATGTATACTGTAGTTTACCAAGACCTGGTTTATTACTGATACATGAGATCTTTGATTGCTCAAAACGGGTGAAACGTTTTTTGGCCGAATCAATATGCTATAGCCCACAGTTCTGGGGTGGCCAAGGGCTCGGGAGTGTTTTTGGCCGAAAATTGATCGGGGGAGTGTGGGTGGGTGATCAAACAGGCGAAAAGGTGCAAACGAGCTATTTTCGGAACCAAATTGGTGTGCTATAGCCCACGGTTCAGGGGGTGGGCTTGGGGCCAGGCGTGTTTTGGACCAAAAATCGATCAAGAGATATCAAGCAACCTGAGGAGCTGGGGAGTATGGGCCTTTGGAGTTGGCGGGACCGTTTGGTGGTCAAACGGGCGAGACAGTGCGAACGAGCCATTTTTCGGGCCAAATCGATTAGCCTAAGGCTCACGGTTTCGAGGGTGGGCCCGGAACCCGGACATGTTTTGAGCCGAAAATCGATCGGAGGCTCCCAGGCAGGTTGAGGAGTTGGGAGAGTATGCCTTTGGGGTCGGTGGGGCCGTTTGGTTGGTCAAAAGCGAAAAAAACGATGCGATCAGGCCATTTTCGGGCCAAATCGGTGTGCTGCCCACGATTCCGGAAGTGGACCCGGGAGCACCAAATTTACAACATGTTTTCACTAAAGCATCTTAATTTGACATTTTCATCTTGTTATAAGAATTAATAGATTCTTGCACCATCAAGATATGGATAGCTCAGCACTTCATTCACCAGTGAATGAGCAAAGAATTATAGAACAAATCATAACAAGGCATCCCCTTCTGTAGCAAACATTGCTTGGCATTTATCTCATTGAGATCTTGTCTCAAGGCAAATCCTGACAAAGGCATACAGATAAATGATGATCAGAAATGGAGAAATAAGGCCGGGGATCGGTAAAGTTCCATATACATTGCTCTTCTCGACTGGTGAAGAGCGGTGTGTCGATGTAGAACTTTTAATCTAATCATTTCTCCAACGTTCATATTAACACAGAAAAGTAGCCTTGCACATGTACTTTTGCAATATCTGGTTGCGCTGTGTTCATCTCTTATTCCTTTTGTGATGAGTTTTAATGGATCTACTCTTTCCAATACGAAGAAAGGCAAGAAAACGCAGATTCATAGGAGTATATATCATTCACGTCCCAAGGGCTGGCTCTGTCGAGGTACTTTTACTCCTCCTTGTGCACAAGATACTTGTGTAACCATGGATTCAACGTATCTAAAGAATGTACCTGCATCCGCAACCTCATTGAGAAGTCACTGTGTCAAGCAAAATATGGCAACCGCAAAATAGGATGAAGTTTGACTGCGTCAAGGTCTGAATCCGGGTAATCTCTCAGTGCTAAGGAAGAATAATATTAGCACTTCAAGCTCATTTCAGTATTGATTGATAATCAAATCATTTACAGAACATTAAAGCTATCAGTTACTCAAAGTTACATCAATAACGCTTAAATTTGTTTGAAGCTATTCAAACACAGTTCATTTCATTCTTCTTGTTGTTAGGCCTACTTGAAAACTGGACAT
>NW_025891274.1:0-2300 GCF_002878395.1 Capsicum annuum
TAGGAAGTGACTTTTGAGTCTTTTTTAGCATAGAGCACGTTAATAAAAGAAAAAGGGATCGATGTTACTTTCTATAGAAAGAAAGGGGGGAGGGGATCAAAATTCTCTAGTTTTGATATGCTCACTTATGTCAAAATCGTGGGAAAGATTGAATATCATATGTGGATATGCTAATGAAAATAAACAAAATGTGAAAAACACCACCATTTTATGTGGTACTTATAAGCAAATAAAATTCTTGAATACTTGTCTGGTATAACTTACTGCATTTTTTTCCAAAGCTTATTTCTTACAAAAACATATTGGTTGCAATACGTGATGTTTGTCTCTATTTGGTCAACTTTTACTTTGATAGGAATTTGACATTAAATATTATTCGAGTTCAGTTCCATTCACCTCCATATACCCCATGGAATACTACTTGGAAGATCCTGAGAATGTTGAATTGACGGAGGGTTATGCTGCACAGGCACTTGAGCACTTGAGCAGTACAGCAAAGAAAAGAGGTTTTGACCGATATCATCCCTTATGTTTCACCACAACTTTCACTACATCCTTATAATATCCTACTTAACCTAAAACATCCTTCAAATTTCTCAAAATAGATCAAAAACATCCCTCTGTCAATATTACCATCTATAATCAACGGAACTTTTCTCTTGGCTCGTGACTTTTCTGCTCCCTCCATTTTCTCCCAAAATCTTTATTCTTGCCTCCTAATCTCCCTTTTACAAAACAAAAAGACACTTTAGGGAAGCTTGAATAGGGTTTCTCATGATTGAATAATTTATTCTTGGGTGAAGTTTCTTTCTCTATAAAATTGACACCATGCTGTTGAATCTGTGATACAGGGACTCAATGTTCGGGACTCAAGCAATATATAGTGATTCTGATAATGAATCCAATTATGGAGAGTTAGAGAATTCAGAATATGAAGATGACATTTTATTTGATCAAAATGTTGATCCTTTTGTTGAAACCTTTTCTGTCAATATCAGAGGAAATGCGAGAATAAATGACGATAGTGAAAAGTTTATTAGCAAAGAGATACAAAAGAAGATGCAAAATAAAGACGATGACTCAGATTGTGTTGTTTCTAGTGACATGGAAAGCTTGAATAGTGATAGCGATGCAAAGCACAATCCCAAGACAGATGAAGCTAATCCTAAGTTAGCATTAGGACAAATATTTCAAAACAGAAAAGAGTTTAAGGAAGCTGATACTGCTCATGAGATTAAAAGAGGAAGGATGGTCGAGTGGATAAAGGATGACTCGGTAAGATCAAGGGGAGCATGTAAGCATTGCCCCTCTTGTAAGTGGGTAATTTTAGCTACAAAAATGCACAAGGACACAAATTTTTAGATAAAGACTTACATCTCTAAGCATACATATTTTTGTTGGAGTGTCAAGAATAAGAATGTCACTTCCAGTTAGATTGCAAAGAAATATGTCGATAGAATCAAATCAAACATAGATTAGAAAACATCAAAATTCAGAGATGAAGCCAGTAGAAAGCTAGGAGTAGATGTATCTTTATGTCATGCAAGAAAAGCTAAAAAGAAGGTTATTTCTCTAATCGATAGCAATTTGAATAACCAGTTTAGCATGTTGTGGAATTATATTAATGAGATCGTGCGATCCAATCCTAGAACATCAATTTACATGAAGTTAACACCAAATGAGACTCCTAACAATTCATCTAGATTCCAAAGATTATACATATGTTTTGCAGCATGTAAAGATGGATTTAAGGTAAGTCGTAGAAAGATAGTTGGTGTTGATGGTTGTTGGTTGAAAGACTCTATGTATGGTTCACAATTGCTTGCTACTGTTGGTTTAGATGGCAATAACAATATCTTTCCTATAGCCTATGCCGTTGTGGAAAAGGAGTGCAAGGATACATGGCAGTGCTTTTTGAACTATTTGACGATTGATATTGAAATAGAAAAGCAATATGTATGGACATTCATGTCAGATAAGCAAAAAAGCCTTGTTAAAGCTTTTGAGGAAGTGTTACCAAATGTTTCTCATAGATTTTGTGCCTGACACTTGCACAATACTTTCAAAGCAAACTGATTCCCTAGTCATGCATTTAAAAAGGCTTTTAGAAAGCGACTAGAGCAACAATCGTTGAAGCATTTAATATGCATATGTTAGAGATATGTAAACTAGATAAAAAAACGTATGAATGGATTTTGAGTATATTACCAAGTGAATAATCCAGATCTCACTTCTCACCACTTTTAAAGTGTGACATTCTATTAAACAATGTATGTGAGGCCTTCAATAGTCTCATTACT
>NW_025891275.1:0-487 GCF_002878395.1 Capsicum annuum
GGAATATATCTAAACTCGATAGACTTGAACCTTTTTCTAAGGTTCTCTAAGAACTGTTTGTATGGAATGAGCTTGATATCTCTCGTTTCCTATTCACCTTGAATTTGTCGAATGAGTAAGTCGGAATCTCCCAACACCACTAGCTTGTGTACATCCAGATTTATTGTCATATTTAACCCCATAATGCAAGCTTCATATTCTGTTGTGTTATTAGTACAAAAGAAACGGAGTCGTGCTGTGGCGGGATGATGATGCCCGGTCGGTGAAACAAGAACCGCCCCAATTCCTACTCCATTGACATTGACTGCCCCATCAAAATATAATTTCCACGCATACATATCATCTTGAACTTCTTCCTCAATTGAATTTATCTCTTCATTAGGAAAGTAAGTTCGCAAAGGCTCATAATCATTGTCAACTGGGTTCTCTACCAAATGATCGGCCAATGCTTACGCTTTCATAGCGGTACGAGTAACATACACAATGT
>NW_025891275.1:587-4606 GCF_002878395.1 Capsicum annuum
ACAAGAACCGCCCCAATTCCTACTCCATTGACATTGACTGCCCCATCAAAATATAATTTCCACGCATACATATCATCTTGAACTTCTTCCTCAATTGAATTTATCTCTTCATTAGGAAAATAAGTTCGCAAAGGCTCATAATCATTGTCAACTGGGTTCTCTACCAAATGATCGGCCAATGCTTACGCTTTCATAGCGGTACAAGTAACATACACAATGTCGAATTCTGTAAGTAAAATCTACCACTTCGCCAATCTACCTGTGGGCATAGGTTTTTGAAAAATATACTTTAAAGGATCCATTCGAGATATGAGGTAGGTTGTATAGGACGAAAGATAGTGCTTCAACTTTTGAGCAATCCAAGTTAGGGCGCAACATGTCTTTTTTAAAAGAGTATATTTTACCTCGTAACTCGTGAAATTTTTGCTCAAATAATAGATTTCTTATTCCTTTTTGCCTGTGATATCATGCTGTCCTAAAACACAACCAAAAGAATTGTCCATCACTGACAGATATAGAAATAAAGGCCTACCAGGTTCCGGTGGGACCAGTACTGGAGGATTTACCAAATATTCTTTAATCTTATCAAATGATTCTTGACATTCGTCTGTCCATTAGATAGCAGCATCCTTTTTTAGCAACTTAAATATCGGTTCACATGTAGTGCTGAGCTGAGCGATGAATCTGCATATATAATTTAGCCTTCCAAGAAAACTCATGACCTCAGTTTTATTCTTTGGAGGCGGCAATTCTCGAATGGATTTTACCTTGGAGGGGTCCAATTCAATGCCTCTGCGGCTAATTATGAAACCCAAAAGTTTTCCGGATGGAACTCCAAATGGACACTTGGCTGGATTGAGCTTAAGATTATACTTTCGCAATCTTTTAAAGAATTTCCTCAAGTCATATACATGATCGACTCATGTCTTGGACTTGATAATGACATCATCAACATATACTTCTACCTCCTTGTGCACTATGTCATGAAAAATAGTAGTCATAGCTCTCATGTACGTCGCTCCCACATTCTTTAAACCAAACGGCATGACCTTCTAGCAATAAGTACCCCAAGGGGTGGTGAAAGCAGTCTTTTCTGCATCTGTTTCATCCATCAAGATCTGGTGATATCCGGCATAACAATCCACGAAAGATTGGATCTCATGTTTAGCACAATTATCAACAAGGATATGAATATTGGGTAGCGGAAAGGTATCTTTAGGGCTTGCTTTGTTCAAATCCCTATAATCAACACAAACTTTTATTTTGCCATCTTTATTCGGTACGGGCATTACATTAGCCAACCATGTGGTGTACTGAGCGACCCTGATCACGTTCGCATTCAATTGCTTCATGATTTCCTCTTTGATTTTATCGCTCACGTCAGTTTTAAAATTTCTTTGCTTTTGCTGGACTGGTGAAAAATCAGGGTATGTAGGCAGTTTGTGGACTACCAAATCCGTGCTTAGACCCGACGTATCATCATAAGATCAAGCAAAAGCATCCTTATACTCGATCAAAATCTGAATAATATCATTCCTGATATTCTGATCCGCATGAATACTTATTTTTATTTCTCTAACCTTCTCACCAGTTCCTAAATTTATTAACTCAGTGTTATTTAAATTGGGTTTGGGCCTATCCTAAAATTGATCCAATCCTTTTTTGACTTCCTTATCAGCTTCACCTTCATCGTATTTATCTACCGTTTGGTTTGCTGATTCGAGATTAGACAACTTTTTAGGATGTAAATGTGAACTCCACGTACATGTCGTGTTATCGAAGCCAGTATTAACATAACTAAAATAAGATAAGATAAAAAAATAAAAATTAAAAGAGGGAAGAAAAGATAAATTTACTAGAAAACTTAAAGTTCATTTAGTTGAATCGAAAAGGATAGAAGGGTTAACATGAAAGCAGAGCAACTAAACTATGTGGACTACAACCCTGAGAATAGTCCAAAATACAAAAGAAAGAAAAATGAAACAACAAAATAGACTACCAAGACTTCTTTCTTGTGGGGAGAGGAGTGGCTTCTCAGTTAGTGAGCTTGATATTTGGCCCGACAAATTGCACATCTGCATGGCTAGGGCCTTCACCCATCTGAACCATGTTTATTTCATAAAACATTTCCTTGATACCTTGACATATTTCATCAACATCCTTGTTAGCATATGGGTCTTGATTTTCTTCTTTTTGAGCTTTCGTGAAAGATTGGCTAATGTGTGGAACCGGAATTATCAATTTCCAAGCCTTCTTCTTCTACTCTTTTTCCCATATTCTATCTGCTGCGGTAGGCTTAAAGCCTAAGCCAAAGGAGTTTTGGCTACCACATAGATCTACAGGGTTTATAATTCCTTGCAGCGAAACCCCTAATCCTTTTCCCGGTTCATAACCATTTGTAGCATTTGGCTAGCCACCATGATTAAAGTAGAAGAGAGATGAGGCCCTGGAATCGGCGTGCCTTCCACGACTTGATCAGCTGTCACAATTTTAAAGGCTTGATAAATGGAAGATTCACAACCCCCTTTTGTTTCGATACAGGGTACAGAAGGATCTCGATGTATGGGAAGGTCATCCTCTCCATGTACAATGATTTCCTGATTGTCGTGTTCAAACTTGACTACTTGATACAAAGTAGAAGGTATGGCTCTGGCCGTATGGATCCATGGTCTTTCTAAAAGTAGGTTGTAAGAAGTATCCATGTCTATTACTTGAAAGGTGATCACAAACTCAACTGGTCCAATAACCAAAGCGAGATCTACCTCACCAATTATGTCTCGTTTTGCACCATCAAAAGCCCGAACACATACATTATTGGACTGAATCCTATCTGGGCTGATTTTTAATTTTTGCAAAGTAAAGAGAGGACAGATATCTACTCCTGAACCTCCATCGATCATTACCCCTTTTATGTAATATCCTTCGCATTTGATAGTCAGATACAAAGCCTTGTTGTGACCAGAACCTTCTGTGGGTAACTCATCATCAGTGAAAGTGATTCTATTTGCTTCAAATATTCTACGAACCATCCTTTCTATTTGACATACCGTAGTTTCCTTCGGGACGTATGCTTCATTCAACAACTTAATCAATGCCTGACAATGTTCTTTAAAATGTAGCAGCAGGGATAATAATGAGATTTGAGCCGGGTTTTTCCTCAATTGATCGACAATGGAATAGTATTGGGTTTTCATTTTCTTCAAAAATTTCTCAGCCTCTTCATTTGTGACAGGTTTTTTCATTGGCCCTTGACTATCTTTAAACTGTTTTCGTCTCCTTAATTCTTCCGGAACATAGCATCTTCCTGATCGAGTCAAACCCCCTGTTTCGTTTGTTTCTTCTATGACCTCTTTTCCTTTGTACATCACTGTGGTTTTGTTGTAGTTCCATGGGATGGTTTTCAAGCTTGTCACTGGGAGCTATGCTGCGTGTCTTATGACAATTGGTTCTGTTATCTTTCTCATGTTGTTGCGCTGTGTCGAACCATGCGGGACCACTCAAAACATATAGTTTTGGCCCATCTTGTGCTATTCCCTTTAGCTTTGCAAGAACATACAATACCATCTTTTCTGAATCTTGGAATCTTATAATGGAACTCGCTCCTTTCACGATCAGTGGTTCTCTTTGCATATACTTCAGTGCTTCACCCAGGTTCTCCTTCAAGGTGCCTATTTCCATCATTGCTTGGCTTGTTGGCCTGTAGTCTCTATTGTTAAAAATCATCCCTACGACATGTGTGTTACTGTGATTAGGAAGTGGATTGTCGGTGACATTCGGTGCTTCTTCTTTTTGTATTACGATTGCCTTGCTTTCGATTAACTTTTCAATGGCTCTCTTCAGATTCCAACAATTTTCACGTTTGAATGGTACTCACACCTTACATTAGGATCAAACCAACTTGCATTCGGATCCACTTTGAAAGGCAAAACAGGTTCAATCCATCCTAATTTGACCAATCTCCGCAACAGGCTCGTATATGATTCTCCAATTGGGGTGAAGTTTTCCCTTGGCCTCTGTTC
>NW_025891276.1:0-1299 GCF_002878395.1 Capsicum annuum
GAAAAACCTATGGAAGGGTAGAAAAGGGTGGAAATGAAGAAGAAGCTGAGAGATTTAAGAAAGCTTTGAAGGATTTTATGTCAATAGGGTTTGTGTTATGGGATGCATTTCCAATACCTTTGTTTAAGTGGATTGATTTTCAAGGGCATGTTAAGTTTATGAATAGGACATTTAAATATATTGATTGCGTTTTACAAAGCTGGTTGGATGAACATGTGATGAAGAGAGAAAGGGTTGATTTTGTTGATGGAAATGAAGAGGATTTTATTGATGTTATGCTTTCTATGATGAGTAATGAAGATTTTGTTGATGGTTATAGTAGAAAAACCACCATTAAAGCTACTGCTCTGGTGAGTAATAATCTACTATTAAAGCTACTGCTCTGGTGAGTAATAATGTCTCTTGCTTCTATATTTACATTGCTTTTCTTGAATATACAGTATGAAGTTGCTCGGACTCTCCAAAAATGTTGTCGCACCTGGGTCGGATCCTTCAAAAATGCACTACTTTTGAAGGATCCAACACAACCCCCGATTACATTTTTGAAGAGTCCGAGCAACATAGGTGAAGGTTATGAATGTTTATGAGATGCTTGTGCATGTGTTTATGATCTATGTTGTCCGGACTCTTCAAAATGTCGTCGGGTGTGTATCTGATCCTTCAAAAGTAGTGCCTTTTTCGAAGGATTCAATATAACAACAGCATACCCCAGTGAAATCCACAAGTAGGGTCTGGGGAGGTAGAGTGTACTGTCAGGGGTAGAAAAGCTGTTTTCGAAATTTAGCATGATGCCAACATAATGTTGGTTAAAAGATTGCTCTTTTGTTTGTTTTTCTAGTCTTGTTTCTCTTAAAAGGTTCTTTTTAACACAGAGTATGGTGTTGGTTGCTTCGGACACGACTGCTATTCACTTAAATTGGGTAATGGCTGCATTATTAAACCACAGAGATGCCATGAAGAAAGTCCAAGACGAGCTAGACACAAATGTTGGCTGAAACAGATGGGTAGAAGAGAGTGATATCAAGGATTTGGTAGGTATACTTCCAAGCTGTCGTTAAAGAAACACTGCGATTATATCCACCAGCACCTTTGTTAGCACCACACGAATCAGTAGAGGACTGTATCGTACAAGGATACCACATTCCAAAAGGTACAAGATTGTGGGTCAATACTATGAAACTACATCGAGATCTTAAGATTTGGTCGAATCCTGATACATTTGATCCAGAGAGATTCTTGACTAGTCAAGCAGGGGTTGATGTTCGCGGTCATCAATATGAGTTCATCCCGTTTGGTTCT
>NW_025891277.1:0-22104 GCF_002878395.1 Capsicum annuum
AACTAATCCTTGTTGCATTAGTAAATGGACACAAGTTTAAAAGATTCCCACACTTCTCAAAAGGCTTGCCATGCAGTAATAAAGGAACAAGCCCCACGTGTGTCAGCAGTAATTTGAATTTGCATTGTTTGAACCAGCGACGCGACGCGTCATCTTCGCATCACTGTACTGGAATTAACACTGAAAATTTTTTCTAAATGTAAATTGTGTGCCCATCGACGTGACATATTGACTTCGCGTTGACTCACTGAAATTTGCTTTCAAAATTTTGGTTAAGTGTTAAACGTCATATCCTTTGTCCATGCTTTTTGTAGTGTAATTTCAATGAATTTTTGACCTCTTTATCAATAATATATCACCATATTCACCTCACAAAGCCTCCTAAGATAACATACACCACAAATTAAAGATCAAAACAACATAATATTCTAAACAACAAATCAAAACAAGAATTTGGATAAGGCAAATTCGCAATGATCTTTCACTTATTATTCCGACTCTTAACTTAATCAAATTAAACTTTGCACATTACAAACAAGTTATTTCACTCATAATTACACCATTAAAATATTTGAAACAATTTAATCACATTAGAATCCACCAAGACCAGCTAAACACACACCTAGCTCAAGCTAGTAAAACTAGTTTTTGGGGTTGAACTCTAAATTACCCAATTAAGCTCAAACTTGTTTAATAAATACTTTGGACATTGTAAATGCTCACTTGGATACTTAAATACTTATTTATATCAATATGAACATGTCAAACGCACAAATTGCTCTCAAAACAAGGTGAAATAAGCTAGAATGATGATACAAAAATGTATAAAATCACCTCAGATCATTACCTCACACTTAAACTCTTGTTCGTCCTAGAACAATTCTTCACTCTAAGCATAAAAATTTGAGGTCACACTACACTTCTACTAAATTAAAGACACTCAAGCTAATACTACAATGACTACACGAAATGCAGGTTTCTACACAAAGCATGCTATTTACACAATTGAAAGCTCATGAACACTACTCCAAAACATCCTAGCCTCAAGAATTGACTCAATACATGACAAACTCAGCATATTATTCAATCAAGGACATCATATAAATCACCTGCATTCATCAAACTTGTGCCCCTCACAACAAAAGAGTTAGCCATAATTACTCACAATAATGCAATTTATAACACAATGGGTACAAGAATCAAATTACACTCACTCTCATAAGAATTCACAAGTTACACCCAATGAACCATACACTTGCCCTTAGTGTAATACTCCACTAATAGTTGAATATAAAATTTAGGATCAAGTAGGTCTTTTTTGGGTTGTAATGCAGGCTAAAAGACGGGTAAGAACTATTTAAGAATAGTGACTAACCTCTCTAAGCTCTTTAATACACTACATTATACATTTAAAATCAATATCTAACAACCAAATTGCACTTTTTCATCCACCCATACTTTTTATTTTTGCCCCATCTCATTTAAACATTTTCACAAACACTTGGTGGACGCATAGTTTACTACCACATGAATCAATTTTTCTTTTTTATTTTCACAATCATGACAATATTTCTTTCATTAATTATATCACATCAATCCACCACACATCAATTAAACACCAATAACTATTAACTTGGGGCATTAATTTCACTTTTTTCTTCTTCAATTTCTCAAACTCCTTACTCAATTATTTTTTCATTAAAGCACTTAGGAGCTTTTTGGATCAAATTATGGTCTATCAAAGAAAATAAGCTAAAGGCTCAATGGGGTTAACTAGGATAATACACAAAGGTAGGTAAAAAGAAGGTAAAAACAAATCTATCAAAGAAATGCCTATATCATCTCCTAAACCCACATTCTTTATTTTGCTTCACACACACACCGGGCAAGTTCTAGACATCACATGCAGCAAGGAATATACAAAAATCTCACACACATGGCACTTGCTCAACTCAATAGGATCATCATAGACTCTGAACCAAACCATAGCATAAATTCAAATTTAAGCCAAAAAGTACAAGATTCATAAACATGAGCCTAAGAGTCTCAAAAGTAGCAGTTCACTCAATCAACATGCTTTTACAAACAAACCTGCTTGCATCATGTAATAAAAAATAGCACCAACAAGAATAACTCACTTATTCCTAATCTAAATTTTTTTAAATTGAGTCAAAATTTGGAAATTTCTCCATCCCACACTTAAAAATCTACTTTGTCCCCAAAGTGAACTTTTAAAATAAGAGATAGAAATACTTCCTAAGGCCTTTAGGCCTAGCTAGTAGCATCTTTTTGCATAAAGGAGATCCATGGGACCCCACACTTAGTCTTTGTGTTGACACCCAATTTTGACCTCCCGATATCACTTTTAGGCTGCCATTTTGTCAAATTTATTTAATTTTAATTATTAAATTTTTCTACACATTATTCTTACATTAAATACATACTAACGTATCACATTCATAATTTAAAAAAATGCATAAATTATTTTATTATCTTTCAGCATCATTTTTATAATTTTTTATATAATTTTTTTATTAATATTTATTAAATTATTTTTTTACGTAATTATGCACATCCACATTTTTTGCAAATATATTATCTAGTTTTCCATTATTTAGCACTATTTATTTTATTAAATTATTATTATTTTTCTTCATTATTAATTATTATTTATTATTATTTATTATTATTTATTATTATTATTTATTATTATTATTTATTATTATTAGTATTTTTATTATTTATTATTATTATTATCATTATTATTATTATTATTATTATTATTATTATTATTATTTACTACTACTTTAATTTAAATACCGGCCTAATTTTACTTTGCCTAAATTGGTCTACTTTTTATCCCAATTTGATCCAATTTCTTACGATTCTAGCCAATTGTAACAATCATAGCCAATATGAAGCTCAATTCCAAAATTTCCATCTTTACATCTGAGCCGTTGATCCTAAACGGATCCAACGGCTGCGATTGAAAATGTTTTTCTTTCCTTTTAAAAATCACAAAATCTTAACCCTCATTTCATTTTCACCAAAAGCAGCCTCCTCTCTGACCTCCCTCCTCCTCTCTCTATCTCATCTCTCCCCTTTCTCCGATCGCCGCCCCTTCCCCTGATCTCTCTATCGCGTTAACGACTCATCGGAGTTAATGACCAGCGAGTCCAAAGCAGCAACAACCACGGCCAGTCCCGCCCATGCCGCCTTCATCGCCATCAACGGCGATACTCTAAGTCGTCGCCGCCACCTGACCAGCCGGCGACCAACCGAACAACCCCATCGAGCTACCAACGATGCTCAGATCAGCCATGTGTCACCCCCAGGGTGTGTTGTATATTACTTTCTCCGTTTCAAAATAAATGAATTGTTGGATTTTAGCACATAAATTAAAAAAAAAGTATCAAAGACATAAATTTTCATTTTTGCCCTTGAAGTCTCTTTTACCCCAAAAAAAAAGAAAAAAAAGCTGACCTTGGTAATGCTATTGACTACAGTCTCTTTTGCTTGTCAAATCATAAGGATAATTTTAAAAAAAATTCAACGATTCACTTATTTTGAAACAGCAATAAATATACCAACAATTCATTTATTCCAAAATTGAGGGAGTATATATATATCTCTTCATTTCAAAAAGAATGATCTACTTTCCTTTTTAGTCCGTTTAAAAGAGAATGACCCTTTTTCTTTTTTGTCAATACTTTAATTTCAACTTTCCACATGGCATGTTTAGGGCCACAAGATTAACGGACATTTTGGTACATTTGACACAACTTTAATTTAAGGCCACATGATTCAAAGATTTCTTTATTTTTTTAAATTTTATGTCAAGTCAAAATAGTTCATTCTTTTTTAAACGGAGAGAGTATATATATTACTAATCCTTGTTGCATTAGTAAATGGACACAAGTTTAAAAGATCCCCACACTTCTCAAAAGGTGTGCCATGCAGTAATAAAAGGACAAGCCACGTGTGTCAGCAGCAATTTTGAATTTGCATTGTTTCAACGAGCAACGCGGCGCATCGTCTTCGCATCGCTGTACTGAAATTAACACTGAAAAATTTTTCTAAGTGTAAATTGTGTGCCAATCGATATGACATGTTGAATTCGTGTTAACTCACTAGAATTTGCTTCCAAAATTTTGGTTAAGTGTTGAATGTCCTATTCTTTGTCCATATCTTTTGTAGTGTATTTTCAATAAATTTTTTGTTTCTTTATCAATAATATATCACCGTATTCATCTTACAAAGCCCCCTAAAATATCATACACTACAAATTAAAGATCAAAACAACACAATATTCTCAACAACAAATCAAAACAAGAACTTGGATAAGGCAAATTCGCAATGATCTTTCACTTATTATTCCGACTCTTAACTTAATCAAATTAAACTTTGCACAATACAAACAAGTTATTCCACTCATAATTATACCATTAAAATATTTGGAACAATTTAAACACATTAGAATCTACCAAGACCAACTAAACTCACACCTAGCTCAAGCTAGTAAAACTAGTTTTCTGGGTTGAACTCTAAATTACCCAATTATGCATAAACTTGTTTAATAAATACTTTGGACATGGAAAATGCACACTTGGACACTTAAATACTTATTTATATCAATATGAACACGTTAAGCACACAAATTGCTCTCAAAACAAGGTGAAATAAGCTAGAATAATGATACAAAAGTGTATAAAATCACCTCAGATCACCCCTCCTCTTTCATCTTTGTAAAACTCCGGCCATCCCCCTAGACCACCAAATAATGGACAGTTTCGATGATCTTAGCATTTCTCCTTCACCTTTTCTCTATTTTGTCCTCCTCATAACTTCACTCACCTCTCTCCATAACTTTTTCTCCTCAATCAAGCTGCAAAATCTCCCATCCTTCATTGTCATCTCTAAGGGGTGGAGGAAATTGAAAGACCTCTAAATTTCGAGGTCATTACCTCTTCAATCCGATGGGTCCAAATTTTTCACCCAATTAAAAATTTTAGTCTTTTTTTTCTCTCCAATTTCATCCTTCGTTTCTGTCTGTAGGGCTTCCTAAGAAATCAAAATTTGAATTCTTGAAGTCTTACTAAGAGAAATGTTGCAACCCTCTTTGGTTTTGGCTATAAAAAGGAGCTTTTGGGACTTCCTCTTTTGGATGAAGGATCAAGAATAAAAAAAGTAAGAATTATCAAGAGAAGCTATCAAAATTAGTATCAAATATCAGCAAGTTTGTATTACGGTTTCCTTGTTTTTTCTTGCTCTCTAAAATTGAAGTTCGAGTGAGAATTTGAGTGATACGATCCGAAACTAGGCCTTGTCGTATGGACATCTCAAATCCAATAAGGATTGGAGATCGCCCCGTCAATTTCAACCTAACCATCGCATCAAATTTCAAGCGTCAGATAACCTCCGAACATATAATAAGATAGCAGAAATAGGACTAATAATCATAACTTAAGAAAGTCTAGCCATTCATTAATATCAACATTCAACATCCAATCTATCCAAGTCCACAGTCATCCACAAGCCTCTATAAATTCGAAGTTAATAATATATTGGGACAAGCCCCCGACAATCGCCAAAAATCAAATCCAAAATAAGTTTATGAAATAAGCTAGGAAGACCATGAAATGTGTGCCTTTCGAAAGATGGAAGCGCACTACTTCGATGTCAACACTCGAACCACCCGGATACCTGATCACGTGCAGAAAGAGAAGAAGATGCTTCGGCCTTTGTGTCGCGTGGGGACACAGCGTTCGGAGATGGTTAGCGGTTGGAGTGCTAGCATGTAACTCAAGGGTAAGGATAAAATAGTGTCATTATTTAATACTGAGTCAAACCATCATAAGCCACCATATTTATACACATAGACATGAAAATACATATGGATACATCAAGTGTCAAAAGATAGCAATGCCTTAGCATGTATTTCAAAGCACTCTAACACGAACCATCATGTGGAGGACTCTAACCTTCCACCACTTAGGTTATATCGAGCAAGAGGATTCTAACCTCAAACCATCTTATTAAGCAAGTGCACTCTCACCACAAGACTTTTCATTAGTCAAGTGGACTTTAACCACAATCCATTTCACTACGTACGTGGACTCTAACCACAAGTCATTTCATTATGCATATAGACTCTAACCACAAGCCATCGCGTCCATTAATGGCCGACATTGGGACTCTAACCTATTGTCCATTCATTCACATCACACCATTGACATTTGGGTACTCTAATCCATCTTACCATTTCAAGCCATCAAGACCACAATTCAATATCATACATGACCACAAGGTCTTCATGAACCATATATCAATCAATCACCTTAACAAGCCAATGAATTAGCTCAATTCATCATTCACTTCAATTTGTGGTCACCAAAACCCTTACAAAACCATTCATTCTTTATTACCATTCTTATACCACTCTTTAGTTTAAACACAATTCAAGTTCTTGTTAAGGACTTTAGACCTTTTAGCCATCAAACCATAAAGGTCATAAATTAGCTAATTACATGGATAACAAGGTCTTTACAATATCATTTACCAATCACTCATACTTATTGGACTATTTTCCTAGTTCAAGACATCATCATCATGTGACTAGATATCTGTCTTAGACATTTTCACAAACACCTTGTAGGCATGCCTTTACGAAGGCCAAAATCAAAGTAGGAATTATCAATCTTAGGGTTACTCATGACCCACTTGTTAAACCACAAACAACAAGTACCCATATGTGCAAATCATTACCAAAATCAAGTATAAACACAAGTCAAAGCAAGAGCAAACATTACTCAACCCTAGGCATCAAAACCCTTAACTTTTGATTTCAAAGTCATCATTTATAATTCATAATTCATGTTTAAAATACATGATATTTGAGTTGAAAATAAGGAAAAGAGTAACATACCTTAAAATAAGATGATTCACCGAAGAACTTGACCCCTTCTTGGTAAAGAAGTTTTGGAGAGTGTTTTGGAATGTTTGATCCGCCAAATTAGTGTTTTAGGAGGCCATAATACATTATATAGTGAGGGTACTTAAGGGTTTTGGGTTGTAAAATGTCCGTAAGGCCCTTGTCTTAAAAATTGAAAAATGGCTCCCAGGAGGGTACTACTAAACCGTATCCAAGGGTACGAGTGGTACCAAAACTCGTACCCTAGGCTTCACTAAGGACCCCTAAACTGCCCAAGGTACGACTACATATACTTGACTCATATCTTAGGGTACGAATAGTACCCTAAATCGTATCTTGAACCATAGCCAAGATAGATTTGACTAGGTCAAGCTCTACACTCCATACAACTAGGTAGTATACGAACCGTAACCTAATATACGACCATAGGAAGGCTAAACCATATCTTGGATAGTGTGATACCAACCTAGATTGGTCTCTATACAAGAAGGGAGGGTACTAGTCGTACCCTAGCATATGATTTGTATGCTCAATCTGTACCCAACCCGAAACCTCAAAACCTCAAAACTTGGGAAACTTTCTAACGATCCAAAGACTAGGTGTTTCATTGAGTGTGTATTTTTGATGGAAAGCCCTAGTTCGCTGCCCCAAACAAGCGCGTTTGGAGTCTCATAACCTGCTTCTATCTCTGTCCAAATTAGAGAAGTGAACAACAAATGCATTATGTGTCTTCCTCTAGCATTCTTATGCCTCTTTCCCTCTTTCAAGATTTATTCCATATAGACATTTGCTATTATTTTTATTAACATTTGACACATTATTATTTGAAATTTATGTTTTGTACGTTCTTGTTTGAATTAATCTTTAAAATTTCGATAGCGGATTTAATTGTTTCATTCTTGCCCCCCCCCCCCCAGATTTTTAACTTAGCATAATCACTAGGCTTCAGTACATAATTTGTATCTTAAAAGGTTAAAATTTGATAGGTAACATACTATTTAGAATTTAATGCCCGAGTTATTAGGATGTCTTTAACGTTTTTTTAATGTAGAATGATGGTCTTATCTTTAGAATCAAATTAGTTTTTCATTAGTTATTAATGTCAAAATAATCAAAATGTAGGTTTTGCAACAAATGAATTTATTATCACTAGACTCCAAAATTAATTTAATTATTTTGAATATGGTAAATCAATTTCTCTTTCTTCATTAATTCCAAATAAATGATAGTAATTTTTTGAGAAAATACCTAATTACCCTCCTGAACTATACTCAAAAAGGTTATGACACATCCCAACTTAAAGGGGGTCCTATTACCCCCCTGAACTAATTAAAAGTGTAATTTTGACACTCTTAGTGTCTACGTGGAACATACGCGGCACACATGTGTGCCTACGTGGACACTTCAGTGTGTTGTGCCACATATATGCCACGTATGTGCCATGTAGGCACTAAGGGTGTCAAAATTACACTTTTAATTAATTCAGGGGGTAATAGGACCCCCTTTAAGTTGAGGTGAGTCATAACCTTTTTGGGTAAAGTTCAGGAGGGTAATTGGGTATTATCTCTAATTTTTTTCAATTTGATTTCATGAGGCTTTTTCTTAATAATTCAAATGAAGAAAAATATTTTTTCTAAAAAAAAAACATGAAAATTTTCTTAATAATAATAAATAAATTCTCAAGTCTTTAGAGATTCTAACAATTATATTTCTATAGTTATCTTTCAGTGATTCACTTAGCACATGTTAATTTATCATTTTATTTACTTCTATATTATAAAATTAAAGTTATTTTTAAACAATGAAGAAAAACATAATTTTCTTGATATGACATAATTAACCCCTTCCTTATTCTAGATTTTTATTTAAATTATTAGAAGTTTTGTATAGCTTTTACCCCAGAGAAATGATTTGAAATAACTATCTTTTTGACAACAATAAAGTTGCATCATTTCTAAGATGACCAATAAGAGTTATCTTTGATAATTTTAAAAAATAAGTGAATCTTTAATTGATGACAAGGGCCTTTAAATTTTTTTATTTTTTTCTTATAAATAATTAGCATGTTTTATTTTAATAAGATGTATATATATTTAATACCTTATTTATGTCTTTCTTAACATACATTTGATTTTCATATCTAACCTAAGTTTGTTCTATTAACTGTAGTTTGCGAATCCTTATGGGCGCTTAATCCCTTCCCTTTAGAATAATTAGAATCCTTATCTAGAATCACTTATGTTAAGTAGATCATAAAATAAAGTCTTTAATTATTTTAATCACTTAGTTTATAATAGATGTCCTAATTCACCCTGTTAACACCTAATTTTTGCCCTCCACGACTAAAACACTCAAAAGTTAGCCTTTATTTTCTTTTGTTATATGGATTGGTGTCTATGTTTGTTCAATTCTAGAAATCATGAGTGTTTTTCTTGTTGCCTCATCCCTTTAATTTCGCAAGCTTACGTTGTTTGTTTCTCGCATTAATTCATTGAATATGACCTTCTTCCTTTTACCTTTATTCATTCTTAATATGAACATAAATTATGAGGCATGTAAAGGAGTGTCTTTGCTTTGCATTTTTTATTTGTTGACTCTCATTCTTGTGCAAGTATGTTTATTCTTGTCATTCAAAAATTGGTTCTTGATAGTTTCTTTTACTTTGAAATATGTTACTTTTATGCCTTGAACATATATTAATTTCTTTATCTTTTCTTTGCATGTAAAAAATATCTCGAGTTCAAATGGACTCCTCTCCTCTTGCATTTCATAATGGGTAATTGATGCTCACCCCTTCGAGTCAAGTTTGACGTTTAAACCGAAGGTCCACTACATGGGGTGCGGGTGCTAGAAGATAGACGAAGAAGAAAAATGGGTCAAAACCCATTGATGAGGTCACTAAGAGACTTGAAAAGTCTCGATTTTTATTATTTTCTTTTTCTTATATATTCATTTAATCATTTACTTATTCATTTATTTGGGGCCTCGAAGACAAAGTTGTATTTAATACAGGTGAAGTGAGACTCGAGCCAAACGCTCAAAAACTAGATTAGGACAGGTGAAAAGGGGTCGAAAGCCCAAATAGATTAGGACAGGTTTCGTTGATTTGGGCTCGATGGCCTAAATCATTTACTTTCTCCTCCATTTTTCTTTTTATGTGTTTACTTGCTTATTCATTTTGTTTAGACTTAGTTTAAAATCCCTAATAAGTTGCCTAAATCTATTTTACATAAATTATTTTCTAAAACCACTCACTTTCGATAAATTAATCTTTTTCTGAAGTTGGTCAAAAGACGTTTTCAAACAGTCTGGATAACCGTAAGTTAGCGGATGTTTTAGGTGTCTAACACCTTCCTAAAACGTTTATAGGAACCACTTACTCGGAATCTCTAACTTAAAATGATTTTCTATTTTGGATCATTTTTAAGTATTTTATAAAGATTTCTTAATTCCTTTTCAAAATTAAGTGGCGACTCTCAAAAGTAAAAATTTTTTCGCAAAACACTCCCCATAACTAATTAGGTGGCGACTTCCTTATAAGCCGCATCATATCCAAGATCGATTATGTGCAGGATTACCCAAGGACTAACAATTTGAGAGATATCTATAAGTCATATTGTATCCAAGGTCGGATGATGTGCAGGAAAACCTAAAAGCTAGCGATTGGAGGGATATCTCTAATCTATATCTTATCCAAGGTCGGATAATGTGAAGGATTACCTAAAATATAGCAATTCAGAGGATATCTGTAAGTCGCCTCATATCCAACATCAAATAATGTGCAAGATTATCCAAAGATTGATAATTTAAGGAAAATTATAAATCGATCATCGGCTATAACCAGAGAGTTTATCATTAAACATACAACAAGTGATATAGGTAACCAAAAGGGTTACCATACCAGCACAAGATTACACGGTTGTAGGGACCGTTCTGCATAAAATGTCGTCGGTATCCAAAAGTGCCACCCCACTTTGAAGACATATTCTCTTGACAAATGATCTAATTATGCAACAACCAAGAAGGTTGTTGTGTTTGTTATTCCGAGTTATTTCCTGCTAATCAGGTATAAGAAAAGATGACTTCACTTTTTAGATAATAACTCATGCGGAGATATGGTAAAAAACTATGCCCCTCTTTCGTGAATTGTGCTTATTACTAATGATTTTTATTTGAGATATTGTCGAGAGCATCCAAGAGGATGGAAATATCAAATCAAAACCACAGGTGAGGACGACTCCAAAAAGGACACAGCATAACGTGGAACTCTTTCTTAGCAGCAAAACGAGACATAGTCAGAGAGGGACGTCAAACTCTCTGGACGCGAGCTAAAGGATGATCACCACCACCATCTAACCACACCCCTTAGAAGGCATGTGGGCATTTTGGTATACTCTTGTTTCAGCTTCACCTCTGGGATATTTTCTTAACTCATACCAAGGGTAACCTTCTCTTTCTTTCAAATTCGGGTGACAACATACTTAGAGTTTTGGAAATTATGTCCGGGTAAGTTCTTGTCTATGGGTGTGAAGGATCCCACATTCATGATTAAGAGGTTACAAGCCTCTTTTTTGCAACTCGATCAACTTGTCACTCATCCTGATCCAAAGATTGTCTGAAAATAGAAGACTATCTTTTCTACCGATAGAGTCGAACTACAAGCAGTCTGATTCTCTGAGTATCAGGAATATGTAGGCTGGGCTCTATGTAGAAAACTCGACTGCATTCCAACCTCCCCCCAAATCCCTCTATTCCCCAGCTTTTCGATTTTATCAAAAACTCCAAAAATTGAGACAACTTGTGAATTTTTAAAAAAATCATGCTTTAAATCAAGATTTATGAACTACAAGTGGCCTGAATTCTATATAACCTGAGATATGTAGGAAACCTAATACCGATATCCGACCATGACTCCATGAAACTCGTGTGAAAATCAGCCTCTTTTTGATTCGAATCTATGGTCGGACAAAAATTAGGAATGTCAACTTCCCTTTGCCGAGGGTTACTTACATCCACCCTACCCAAAGAGAGGAGGCAGTTGTTGACACCTAAGTTTTGCCCTCCATGACTACATTTAATCCTAAGTTTCTTCAGTTTCTAATAAAACCAAAATATTTATTTCATCCAAATTAAAAAAGTTAAAATATTTTTCGTACATGATTTTGTCATTTTAAGCAGCGATTATATATTATCGTGTTCAGTTATACGAGATTATATAATTTGCTACTTAAATATTTATTTTACAAAGTATTGAATTTTAATTAAGGCTCATCTTGAAAATAAATTCAAATGATTAAAATCTTGATATAAATATAATTTAGTCTCAAAAATAATTTATTTGGATAAATATGCATTTGATTTTATTAAATTAAGAAGCTCGGAATTAAAAAAGGTATTAATTCGTATCGAATTTCAATTTAATTTAGCCAATCTATTAGATTTGGCCATAATTGAAATCAAATTGGTCATAATTGCAATGCAATTCGTCAATTGATTTTTAATTTGGTCAAAATAAATAAATATGGCTAAATTTTAAATCCCAATCGGGGTTATATTTTAAATAACTCCAAAATTTTTAAGAACTCTCATAACTTCTATCCAATTCCCACCAAAAAATAAATTCAAATTGTACTATATTGTACTATTCTCCCCAACTTTGTCCTTTCCCAATTTTAAAATTCAAAGATTGTACTACATTGTACTATTTCCCCCCACAATATCTTCCACTTTACCTTATCTTCAATTTTTACATTCCAAAAGCACCCTTAAATACTTTTTCTCCCACATTGGTGGATTACAAGAAATAAATCTCTATCCTTCCCTATAAATACTTTTCTCCTACATTAGTGGAGAAAAGAAGAAAACACCTCATTCTCTCCTATAAATACTATCACTACTTTGGTAGACAAGAAGGGTGGAAAAGTAAGAAAAAAAAGTCTAGAGAGGTGAAAAAAATCCTTTTTGAGCAAAATAGTTATTTTTATTTAGTAAAAAATTTTGTTTCATAGAGTTGGTCGGCTAATAAAAAATTTTTAGTTTCCGGCGATGTTTTTCGGTGGTGGTTGATTCCGACGAAGCTCGTAGTCTCGTTTTGCTGCCCCCAAAAAGGTAAATACATCTTTCTTTCTTTTTTTTTAAAGTTTTATTATCATTTTTTTTCTCTCTTCATCTTTTTTTTCTTCGTAGTTATAATTTTGTTTGCTATAGATGGCCTGAAAGGCCATAGGACGTTGTGATAACGGTATTTTAATTATTTTCATATTCATGATATAAAAATGAGCTAGCAATAGTTGTACGTGCCTTTTTTGACTTTATTCTTTGATTATTATAGATAAAGTTTCAATCTTTGCTTAAAAGATGTACTTATGCTTTGTTTAATCTCATTGTTGGTGAATATGTTTGTTTTTAGCATGTAAAGTTTTGTTTTTAGCATGTAAAGTTGTTTCCTTTATGTTGAAAAGAATAGATAATATTGATTGTTTCTTCTTTTTTTACTTTATTGTTTGATTACTTTGGATAAAGTTTAGATCTTTGCTTAAAAAAACATACTCATGTCTTGTTTAAATTCACTATTGGCGGATATGTTTGTTTTTAGCATGTAAAGTATTTTTCTTTATGTTGAAAAGAATCGTTAATATTGATGCCTTTTGACCTTATTTTTTGATTACTTTGGATAAAGTTTAGATCTTACTTGAAAAACAATACCCATGTCTTGTTTAAACTCATTGTTAGCGGATATATTTGTTTTAGCGTGTAAAGTAGTTTATTTTATGTTGGAAGAATAGTTATTATTATTTGTTTCACCTTAATAAAAATAGTAATTGATTAAATAAAGAATTTGTCATTTGCTTATTAATTATTTTAAGGAATCTCGAAAATCTTTATATAAGAGATGAAGTGCTAGCTTTATTTTCCATCCACGATGTTTATTCCTCTCTTTTTTCCGCACGTTTTTTAAATTTATCATAATGATGAGAAAATTTAAATTTTTGTGGCTAAATAGAATTATTTAGATATTTCCGAGTCATGCATAGTATGATTGTGAAATGATATTTCAATTTTGAAAATGCTAAACTTTTATTCTCATTTTCTTACTCCCTTTGGATTGTTATAAGTGCTCTTTGTAAGTGTAAAAATTTGATTCATGTCTCTCTTTTATTCATAAAATCAAAAGAGAATCAACGATTTCTTAGAAATAAAAATCATAGGTCGTTACACGTTTTTCAATAAGATGTTGGTTGTAATTTATATGTATGAATTTTCATTAATGTCTCCTTAATTGAAATTTAAAGATTCTCTTTATTGAAAAGTTAGCCTTTATTTTCTTTTGTTATATGGATTGGTGTCTATGTTTGTTCAATTCTAGAAATCATGAGTGTTTTTCTTGTTGCCTCGTCCCTTTAATTTCGCAAGCTTATGTTGTTTGTTTCTCGCATTAATTCATTGAATATGGCCTTTTTCCTTTTACCTTTATCATTCTTAATATGAACATAAACAATGAGGCATATAAAGAAGTGTCTTTGTTTTGCGTTTTTTATTTATTGACTCTCATTCTTGTACAAGTATGTTTATTCTTGTCATTCAAAAATTGATTCTTGATAGTTTCTTTTACTTTGAAATATGTTACTTTTATGCCTTGAACATATATTAATTTCTTTATCTTTTCTTTGCATACAAAAAATTTCTCGAGTTCAAATGGACTCCTCTCTTCTTGCATTTCATAATGGGTAAATGATGCTCACCCCTTCGAGTCAAATTCAAAGTTTAAATCCAAGGTCCACTACATGGCGTGCGGGTGTTAGAAGATAGACGAAGAAGGAAAATGGGTCAAAACCCATTAATGAGGTCACTAAGAGACTTGAAAAGTCTCAATTTTTATTATTGTCTTCTTATTTATTCATTTAATCATTTACTTATTCATTTATTTGGGGCCTCGAAGACAAAGTTGTATTTAATACAGGTGAAGTGAGACTCGAGCCAAACGCTCAAAAACTAGATTAGGACAGATGAAAATGGGTCGAAAGCCCAACTAGATTAGGACAGGTTTCGCTGATTTGGGCTCGATGGCCTAAATCATTTACTTTCTCCTCCATTTTTCTTTTTATGTGTTTACTTGCTTATTCATTTTGTTTAGACTTAGTTTAAAATCCCTAATAAGTTGCCTAAATCTATTTTACACAAATCATTTTCTAAAACCAGTCACTTTCGACAAATTAATCTTTTTCTGAAGTTATTCAAAAGACGTTTTCAAACAGTCTGGATAACCGCAAGTTAGCGGACGTTTTAGGTGCCTAACACCTTCCTAAAACGTTAATAGGAACCACTTGCTCGGAATCTCTAACTTAAAATGATTTTCTGTTTTGGATCGTTTTTAAGTATTTTATAAAGATTTCTTAATTCCTTTTCAAAATTAAGTGGCGACTCTCAAAAGTCAAAATTTTTCTGCAAAACACTCCCCATAACTAATTAGGTGGCGACTTCCTTAATTTTACTTAGAAACTTTCTAATATGTTGTACCTCAGTTTGACCCATGTTGAAATGGGGTATATCAGTACTTACTATATCAAACCTCTCGCACCTCCCCACTGGGACGTCTAAACCACATCTCATCACATGTGCAAACCATCTCAATTTTACTTTCCTAATCTAATCCACCATGGAGGTGTCACGATCCAATTTACGAGTCATAATGACACCTACTCTATCCTACCAATAGGTATGTCAAACCGTAACCCAAATTTAAATACAATGGATTAACTTGGTGGAAAATGCCCAATTTTAGGAGAAAATGAACAACACACTTATAAATAAGCAAAGTGTTCTAATATAGATAGAAACAGTCAATACAAGATACCATCCCACGACGTTTTAGAGCCAGTACAGAAGCATCTAATAATAATATTACTCAAAGACTTAGAATAGTCAATAACATCTGTCTCAATAACAAAAGACTGAAGACTCCAAAAGCTCACCCTATCTCCAAAAAATCAACACAGGATCAACGATCAACGACAACAGCTAGTACTCGAATCTGCACTAAAAAGGTACAAAAGTAAAGTATGAGTACCAAAATAACGGGTACTCAGTAGGCATCATCGGTCGACTGAGTTAAATCATGATATAAGTATGATAAAATGCAAGATAACATATCTAAGTTAAGGTACAGAAACGAACCTGAATCATCTTTAGTACTGCTTTACATAATAAGTAATTTAGCCAAAATAACAATATAACATGAGGTATCAACACATGCCAACATTATTGTACAATATAAGTAAATAAATCGAAACAATAACACATCATAAGGCATCACAAACTACAAAATTGTCTTCGATACGTCAATTGGTGCAGAAAGTGAATAACTCATTACAGATTCCCATACGCCTGGAGAGTACACTAAAAAGTAGAATAAAACAACCATTCATCGCTTACAAGTAACTAATTCGTTATTTAACCATCATTCTATAATTTATCATCAATCGTTCATTTACTAATAGTTGACAATGTACTCACATTCCACAATTTTACCAATACATAATAATCTCATCATCAATACTCACTAGTCATCATTCATTAGCTAACCATCTCTTATTAACTAATTCATTCGATTACTAGTCATCATATAACCTCTAGTTTTCATTTAACAACTATTCACCACTTATCCACTAATCATTAGTTATCAACAAGCAAATATTTATCCACTAACCAATATTTAGCAACTAGCTCATATTTATCAACTAATCAATATTTATTAACTAATCACCCTTTACCAACTAATTCTCGTTTATCAACTAGTCATGATTGATACTTAAACAATATTTAACACTAATTCTCATTTATCACTAATCATTAATTATCACTAATTCTCATAAGTCCACAAATTATTATTTTTACTACTTTCGGACTATAACCGACATCTCTAATATCAATTTGAAACCCAATTATATACAAGAATATATATATGTATATATGTATATATATATATATATATATAATAGTTATACATAGGGCATAGCTGGGCTCGAATCGGTAGATGTATGCATAGACACATCAATATAATCATCCTCCGGCCTTGTCGGGTATCAACATATCATCATAATCATCCTCCGGCCTTGCCAGTTATCAATATATCATCATAATCATCCTCTGATCTTGTCGGATATCAGTATATCATCATAGTCATCCTTCGATCTTGTCGGGTATCAAATATCATAATAATCATCCTTTGGCCTTGCCAGAGATCAATATATCATACTCCGAACTCAAATCGGGTATAAACAATATCAACATCATCTTTCAGATTTTTTTTGAATATATATATACATATATATTGAATCGCTTGCCACATCATTATAGTCGATGGAAAAATCAATAACAACATAAGTGATTATATAACCAAGCGTCACGATTTCAAGCATAATTAATAGCATAACTTCCCATATAATCAATAAGCATGACTTCAACATAAATCATGGCAGAATTACTAGTATCATCAATACGGATGTTTTCTAGCATGACTACTAGCATAATTTCTTAGCATAGTCATAGGAATAAGTAATATCATGAGCAATGACTTATCAATAGTATAATCAATGGCTTATCATTAGCACAACAAGTATCTTATCAATAGCTTGAACAATAACTAATTCATAGCATAATCTATAACTTAATCATAGCATAGTTAACAACATAATTTATGGCTTAGACAATATCATAGTCAACAACTCATTTAATGATATATTCGGTAGTCCAATCAATTGCCAAAATAATAACATAATCAATAGCTCATCATAAGCTTAACCAATAAATCATACATATGACATAATCGATTAGGCATTACTTTCAATGTCATTCATCATAACTAAAAAGTACCAAGGTTTCTCAATGTTGTCTAAAAAGTACATTCTCTTGGCATTTAATAACCATATAAGGGTTTCAAAAGAACTATTCATCAATCTTGACTTAAGGTGGGTCAAAGATCCTACTTCTAAATCCCCAAAATACATTCAAGGCAAGTTATACCCCGGACTAGGCTAAAATATCTAAATCCTCTCTTAGATGTTTAGAAACCCACAATTAGTCCAGATAGAGATTCTTCTCAAGCATTTTAACTAAGTTCAATGGAAACTATGGCAACCTTTATTAGTGTAAGCAACTAAGGCCAAATTTACCCTAAACATAAGTGACTAAATCCTTTTACCTAATTAGAGTAATCTAAGGCATTCTCATACTAAACATGAGTAATGAAGTCCAATTCACCTAATAAGGAAACAAGTCAAGTGTTTTAACTCTAAGGTTTCCAAATAGCCTAAACGGTTCAACTAATCCAAGTCTTTCATTTCATCAATCGAACACCTAAAACTCATCCCAAATCCAACACAAATATCATAAAAATACTATGAGATAGCTCAATCTAACAAGGGATAAACCTAACCTATCTCGACGCCGAAGAAAGCTCAACGAACCTATAAACCACCACTTTTCCTTGCCGAGAAGCCTCATTAAGGTGCCAAGCTATCAAAAATACATTGTACTCATCAATACAAGAATAACGATACCTATACTGCATCATTGTGCTTCGGATCCAAAAATTACATCGAAACCCCCATGTGGATCCACTTAAGAAAATCGCGTTTTTGAAATCAACCCAACAATCTTACAAGCTCGAGGAATCATTACCCTAAATAATAAGTGAAAACCAAGTTAAATTGGAGCTAAAATCAAGCCCTAAAGGTTTTGGGGTTTTGAGCCAGAAATCAAGAAATTTCACCAAGAAAGGGTGAATTCTTACCTCAAATAGGAAGATAACCACAAAAATAAATGCTAATCAAGCTCTTAAGTCACCCACAAGCCTTAATTTTAAGATATCATACTATTTAGGATTTATACTCTCAAGAGAGTGGTGAAAATGACTAAATTCACGATATTTGGGGTCTATTTATATCTATACTAGGTACTCGGGTCTCGCTATCACGTACCCAGACCTGCGATTGCAGCATAGGGCGTCAGATAGAGATATCTCGATTGCAACATTTCCATTTGGCGATCGCAGAATTGCTGGTCTGCCTAAGGCCTCACCATTATGGCTAGATGTCTCGCGATCGTAACACTTACTGGTGCTTCCAATCACGATTTTGAAATTCTCCGCCAAGCCTTCAAGATTTATTCGGAATCCCGTATACGCTAACGCATTATGTAACCACACTAAATTCGATGTTTCAGAGGCGATGGCGCACTCGAATTTCTCATCCGAGGTTGTTTCAATCAAATGTGGGTTCCACACGCATATTTCAATTTCTTAACTTTTTGACCAATAGGTCAAAATGAGCTCGGGTGCCTCGGGACCCGAACCAAAGGTCTACCTAGTCTAAAATTAATATTTCGAAGCTGGTGGCGCAGTTAAAATTTTCATACGAGATTGTTTGACTGAAGTTTTATACGATGACCATTTAAAACTAGCGAAGACTTCAAAATAGGAAATTGGCTCTAAAAACCAAATGAATTATCCGGTAACTGAACTGTCAGCTCCAGCTAGTCATAAATAACTTGGGCTAGCTATAGAGAAGTTCTAACAGCGAAAATAGGCAGGAATATAAAAAATGACCAGAAGGGTCATTACAAGAGTCCACTTCCACCTTATCTCAAATAACCCCATTCCTAATCCTTGAATATACAATATAATTTTTCATTGAAGAAGGGTTAGACCCCTTCTCCTAGGGGTGTGCGTCGATCGATTCGGTTCGATTTTATGTATTATTGATTTGGTTTATTAGTTTTTGGTTTCTAAACATGCTAAACTAATAACCAAACCAATAAGATATTTTTTATCGGTTTTCGGACTATCGGTTTTTAGTCCTTAATGATTCGGTTTTTTATTTAACCGATAAGAAAATATTCATAAAATAAAAAAAAAAATAGTAACTAACATGACAAGAAACCGAATCTAAGTTACAATCAAAATCCTACATGATTTGTTTTAATTTACAAGAATCCTCAAGTTTGAACTAAATGTTAGTTAGGAGAAATTAAGAGAAATATACATACATATATAAATACATACATACATATATATATATATATATGTATGTATATATATATATATATATATATATATATATATATATATATATATATATATATATGTGAGTGTGTGTGTGTAAAATAGTAAGTTACTATATTTTTATTGGGTTATCGGTTTATTCAATAACCCAATAAGAAAAAATCAAACCGACCCAATAATTTATTTTTATAAAACCATTAAAAAACTGTTAACCCAATAAACCAATAACAAAAATCAATAATATTTTTATCTGTTCGATTTATCAATTGGTTCGATTTTTACACACCCCTACCTTCTCCCACCTGGCTCCTCCCCTAGTGCTAAATTTGACATTGTTGATAAGGTCGTATATACACTGCTTTTTTTCTTACTCCCTCTGACCCGTATTAATAGTTAATTTGTCATCATTTTTGTTTTACACGTCCCTTAAAACACTATAAATAAAAAGTATTTTTCACTGCTTTACCCTTATCTTCACTAATAAATTGCACTTTAGTTTAGAACAAGACCAAGTTAATCTTATTTCAAAATATATAATATTAAGAAAATAATGAGACAAATAATTAATTTCATCTTAATCTTTTAGTAAATAACAAGTAAATTAAAAAAAGCATGGGACGGTGGGAGGAGTATTTCTTTCTTTTTCTTTTCCTTTTCATCATTCTTTTGTAATGATTATATTGGGAAACTAAAGCTGAGTGTCCCTTTTAAAGTTTTTATAACTAAAATGTCCATCTGTTAAAATACTACATTTGATGCCTCATTAATATTCCATATACTTTTTAGACAATATTTACACTTTTACTCAAACGTAGTTTTCTCATTTCAAGATTTTAAAAAGTCAAACATTTCTCTCTTAGTATATTATATTTTTATGTTATTTAGCTGAATATTGTGATTTATAATGTCTTCTTTACTATACTGTGACTCATTTATGCATTGGTAAATCATATCCAAGATTATGTATTCTTGTTTGTGGTTAATCCTTGTTTGTCAGGTTCTAATATTAAGGTTAAGCTAGTATCTGTTGACTTAAAAGATTTGTCTCCTTTGATATAGGTAAACAAAGGTCCCATTTGTAGTTGTTCATAGTGAATTGTTAGAGTCCGGAGCCGTAAAGGACATATTTTGAAGCTAAAAGGCTAAAAGGGGCAACACATTTTTGGATTAACCAAAAAGGACAAAATGTAGGGCCCGCGACAAATAAATTTCACTTACAGCTGGCCATTTACTTTTAATTTATCGTGCACAACACACGACTTGTTATTTTTCATTTTCGTTTAAGTCGTGAGAGACAACTCGACTCAATTGATCAAATTAAAGCGTCATTATACGAGTGAATTCTTATAGGCTAAGAATTCCTTATGAGTATAGTTCAAAGTTGTGCTTTACACATGCATAGCAATAGGATCAGTCTTGTCACTCACAACTACAACACAAGCAAGCTATTGAATCTCATCCTCCACTATTATTGCATATGTCCGATTAAGATTTTGTGTAACTCCTTTTAATAATATTTGTCTTACTGTTTGATCAAAAGAATCATTTAAGCCCCTTAGAAATTGAATAAGCCTCAACTGATATAAGTGATCGGCATAATCTTTGGATGTTGAACAGGTATATGGTGGAGCTGGGATTACAATATCATACTCACACAAAGAGTGTCAAGTGGGCTGGGTCGGGCCAACCCAAAATCGGTCCATTTAATTTAATTGGGTTGTGGACCGGTTCCGATCCGGGTTGGAGTTAAGTGGGCTGGGACGGTCAGGGTTCAATAGTAAAAATATTGAAAACAACCCTGAACCGGCCCACTTAACCCAACCCGGTTAAACCCACCTAAACCCGATCAAACCCAGTTAAAAACTGGTCAAACCCATTTTAAAAAAATTCAATATACACTATATACACTATATACACTCCAATATACAATATATATATTTAAAAAAATATATAAACAATTACACATATACATACGTACCATTCAATATATAATTACATATGACTATACGTACTATTTTAAATAAAACACATACTACAATAGTACAATATATATATATATATATATATATATATATATATATATATATATATATATACACTACAATATATATAT